>NW_026909118.1:0-220000 GCF_033115175.1 Lepus europaeus
CACATTCGTATTTTCTAAGCGAGAAACTAGAGGAACTGCAGCAAACAATCATGATATTTCTGTTTGTATACATGACATTTTATGCACTTTGCTAAAGAAAGGACTTTGCTTTTCCCCAAAACCATTTTTACTATGATTTGCTTGGTCTATTGCATACAAATTCCACACCACTTTGTCCGGATATGACTGCATGAAACCGGAAATATCTGGTTTTCTTTGGGCTAACTCCATCCCAGGTTGCCACAGCCTCTGTGTTTGTGTTTCCTGGATATTATCAATGGTCATTATTGTTTTGAATGTTTTTTTTTTCAGGGAACATTTAATTTTGCACTGGGAAACACTCAGTGGTTCCACATGGAGACACCAGCTCTACACATTCGTACTTTCTAAGCGAGAAACTAGAGAAACTGCGGCAAACAAACATGATATTTCTGTTTGTATACATGACATTTTATGCACTTTGCTAAAGAAAGGACTTTGCTTTTCTCCAAAACCATTTTTACTATGATTTGCTTGGTCTATTGCATATAAATTCCACACCACTTTGTCCGGATATGACTGCATGAAACCGGAAATATCCGGTTTTGTTTTGGCTAACTCAATCCCAGATTGCCACAGCCTCTGTGTTTGTGTTTTCTGGATATTATCCATGATCATTATTGTTTTGAAAGTTTTTTTTAACAGGGAACATTTAATTTTGTACTGGGAAACACTCAGTGGTTCCACATGGAGACACCAGCTCTACACATTCGTATTTTCTAAGCGAGAACTAGAGGAACTGTGGCAAACAAACAAGATATTTCTGTTTGCATACATGACATTTTATGCACTTGCCTAACGAAAAGACTTTACTTTTCTCCAAAACCATTTGTACTATGATTTGCTTGGTCTATTGCATACAAATTCCACACCATTTTGGCCGGATATGACTGCATGAAACCGGAAATATCCGGTTTTGTTTTGGCTAACTCAATCCCAGATATTGCCACAGCCCTTGTGTTTGTGTTTTCTGGATATTATCAATGGTCATTATTGTTTGGAACGTTTTTTTTAAATCAGGGAGCATTTAATTTTGTACTGGGAAACAATCACTGGTTCCACATGCAGAAACCAGTTCTTCCTATTCGTGTATTCTAGGGAGAAAACTAGAGGAACTGCGGCAAACAAACATGATATTTCTGTTTGTATACATGAGTTTTTATGCACTTTGCTAAAGAAAGGACTTTGCTTTTCTCCAAAACCATTTTTACTATGATTTGCTTGGTCTATTGCATACAAATTCCACACCACTTTGTCCGGATATGACTGCATGAAACCGGAAATATCCGGTTTTGTTTTGGCTAACTCAATAACAGATTGCAACAGCCTCTGTGTTTGTGTTTTCTGGATATTACCAATGGTCATTATTGTTTTGAAAGTTTTTTTTTCAGGGAACATTTAATTTTGTACTGGGAAACACTCAGTGGTTCCACATGGAGATACCAGCTCTACACATTCGTACTTTCTAAGCGAGAAACTAGAGGAACTGCGGCAAACAAACATGATATTTCTGTTTGTATACATGACAATTTATGCACTTGCCTAAAGAAAGGACTTTGCTTTTCTCCAAAACCATTTTTACTATGATTTTCTCGGTCCATTGCATAGGAATTCCACACCACTTTGTCCGGATATGACTGCATGAAACCGGAAATATCCGGTTTTGTTTTGGCTAACCCAATCCCAGATATTGCCACAGCCCCTGTGTTTGTGTTTTCTGGATATTATCAATGGTCTTTATTGTTTGGAACTTTTTTTTTTTAATCAGGGAGCATTTAATTTTGTACAGGGAAACAATCACTGGATCCACATGCAGAAACAAGTTCTTCCTATTCGTGTATTCTAGGGAGAAAACTAGAGGAACTGCGGCAAATAAACATGATATTTCTGTTTTTATACATGACATTTTATGCACTTGCCTAAAGAAAGGACTTTGCTTTTCTCCAAAACCATTTTTACTATGATTTGCTTGGTCTACTGCATACGAATTCCACACCACTTTGTCCGGGTATTACTGATTGAAACCGGAAATATCCGGTTTTGTTTTGGCTAACTCAATCCCAGATATTGCCACAGCCCCGTGTTTGTGTTTTCTGGATATTATCAAAGGACTTTATTGTTTTGAAACTTTTTTTTATGAGGGAACATTTCATTTTGTACTGGGAAACTCTAATTGGTTCCACATGGAGACACCAGCTCTACACATTCGTATTTTCTAAGCGAGAAACTAGAGGAACTGCGGCAAGCAAACATGATATTTCTGTTGTATACATGACATTTTATGCACTTGCCTAAAGAAAGGATTTTGCTTTTCTCCAAAACCATTTTAACTATGATTTGCTTGGTCTATTGCATATAAATTCCACACCACTTTGTCCGGATATGACAGCATGAAACCGGAAATATCCGGTTTTGTTTTGGCTAACTCAATCCCAGATATTGCCACAGCCCCTGTGTTTGTGTTTTCTGGATATTATCAATGGACTTTATTGTTTTCAAAATTTTTTTTATCAGGGAACATTTAATTTTGTACTGGGAAACACTCAGTGGTTCCAAATGGAGACACCAGCTCTACACATTCGTATTTTCTAGCGTGAAAACTAGAGGAACTGCGGCAAACAAACATGATATTTCTGTTTGTATACATGACATTTTATGCACTTGCCTAACGAAAAGACTTTGCTTTTCTCCAAAACCATTTTTAGTATGAATTGCTTGGTCTATTGCATACAAATTCCACACCACTTTGTCCGGATATGACTGCATGAAACCGGAAATATCCGGTTTTCTTTTGGCTAACTCAATCCCAGATTGCCACAGCCTCTGTGTTGGTGTTTTCTGGATATTATCAATGATCATTATTGTTTTGAAAGTTTTTTTTAATCAGGGCACATTTAATTTTCTACTGGGAAACACTCAGTGGTTCCACATGGAGACACCAGCTCTACACATTCGTATTTTCTAAGCGAGAAACTAGAGGAACTGTGGCAAACAAACATGATATTTCTATTTGTATACATGACATTTTATGCACTTGCCTAAAGAAAGGACTTTGCTTTTCTCCAAAACCATTTTTACTATGATTTGCTTGGTCTATTGCATATAAATTCCACACCACTTTGTCCGGATATGACTGCATGAAACCGGAAATATCCGGTTTTGTTTTGGCTAACTCAATCCCAGATATTGCCACAGCCCCTGTGTTTGTGTTTTCTGGATATTATCAATGGTCATTATTGTTTGGAACGTTTTTTTTAAATCAGGGAGCATTTAATTTTCTACTGGGAAACAATCACTGGTTCCACATGCAGAAACCAGTTCTTCCTATTCGTGTATTCTAGGGAGAAAACTAGAGGAACTGCGGCAAGCAAACATGATATTTCTGTTTGTATACATGACATTTTATGCACTTTGCTGAAGAAAGGACTTTGCTTTTCTCCAAAACCATTTTTACTATGATTTGCTTGGTCTATTGCATACAAATTCCACACCACTTTGTCCGGATATGACTGCATGAAACCGGAAATATCCGGTTTTCTTTTGGCTAACTCAATCGCAGATTGCCACAGCATCTGTGTTTGTGTTTTCTGGATATTATCCATTATAATTACTGTTTTGAAATATTTTTTTATCAGGGCACATTTAATTTTGTACTGGGAAACTCTCAGTGGTTCCACATGGAGACACCATCTCTACACATTCATATTTTCTAAGCGAGAAACTAGAGGAATTGCGGCAAACAAACAGGATATTTCTGTTTGTATACATGACATTTTATGCACTTGCCTAAAGAAAGGACTTTGCTTTTCTCCAAAACCATTTTTACTATGATTTGCTTGGTCTATTGCATACAAATTCCACACCACTTTGTCCGGATATTGACTGCAGGAAACCGGAAATATCCGGTTTTCTTTTGGCTAACTCAATCCCAGATTGCCACAGCCTCTGTGTTTGTGTTTTCTGGATATTACCAATGGTCATTATTGTTTTGAAATTTTTTTTTTTTACATCAGGGAACATTTAATTTTGTTCTGGGAAACACTCAGTGGTTCCACAAGGAGACACCAGCTCTACAAATTTGTATTTTCTAAGCGAGAAACTAGAGGAACTGCGGCAAACAAACATGATATTTCTGTTTGTATACATGACATTTTATGCACTTTGCTAAAGAAAGGACTTTGCTTTTCTCCATAAAAATTTTTACTATGATTTGCTTGGTCTATTGCATACAAATTCCACACCACTTTGTCCGGATATGACTGCATGAAACCGGAAATATCCGGTTTTGTTTTGGCTAACTCAATCCCAGATTGCCACAGCCTCTGTGTTTGTGTTTTCTGGATATTACCAATGGTCATTATTGTTTTGAAAGTTTTTTTTTTTCATCAGGGAACATTTAATTTTGTTCTGGGAAACACTCAGTGGTTCCACATGGAGACACCAGCTCTACACATTCGTATTTTCTAAGCGAGAAACTACAGGAACTGTGGCAAACAAACATTTTGTTTCTGTTTGTATACATGACATTTTATGCACTTGTCCAACGAAAAGACTTTGCTATTCTCCAAAACCATTTTTACTATGATTTGCTTGGTCTATTGCATACAAATTCCACACCACTTTGTCCGGATATGACTGCATGAAACCGGAAATATCCGGTTTTGTTTTGGCTAACTCAATCCCAGATATTGCCACAGCCCCTGTGTTTGTGTTTTCTGGCTATTATCAATGGTCATTATTGTTTGGAACGTTTTTTTTTTTAATCAGGGAGCATTTAATTTTGTACTGGGAAACAATCACTGGTTCCACATGCAGAAAACAGTTCTTCCTATTCGTGTATTCTAGGGAGAAAACTAGAGGAACTGCGGAAAGGAAACATGATATTTCTGTTTGTATACATGACATTTTAGGCACTTGCCTAAAGAAAGGACTTTGCTTTTCCCCAAAACCATTTTTACTATGATTTTCTCGGTCCATTGCATAGGAATTCCACACCACTTTTACCAGACATGACTACATGAAACCGGAAATATCCGGTTTTGTTTTGGCTAACTCAATCCCAGATATTGCCACAGCCCCTGTGTTTGTGTTTTCTGGATATTATCAATGGACTTTATTGTTTTCAAATTTTTTTTTATCAGGGAACATTTAATTTTGTACTGGGAAACTCTAATTGGTTCCACATGGAGACAGCAGCTCTACACATTCGTATTTTCTAAGCGAGAAACTAGAGGAACTGCAGCAAACAATCATGATATTTCTGTTTGTATACATGACATTTTATGCACTTTGCTAAAGAAAGGACTTTGCTTTTCCCCAAAACCATTTTTACTATGATTTGCTTGGTCTATTGCATACAAATTCCACACCACTTTGTCCGGATATGACTGCATGAAACCGGAAATATCTGGTTTTCTTTGGGCTGACTCAATCCCAGATTGCCACAACCCCTGTGTTTGTGTTTCCTGGATATTATCAATGGTCATTATTGTTTTGTTAGTTTTTTTTTTTTCAGGGATCATTTAATTTTGTACTGGGAAACACTCAGTGGTTCCACATGGAGACACCAGCTCTACAAATTCGTACTTTCTAAGCGAGAAACTAGAGGAACTGCGGCAAACAAACATGATATTTCTGTTTGTATACATGACATTTTATGCACTTTGCTAAAGAAAGGACTTTGCTTTTCTCCAAAACCATTTGTACTATGATTTGCTTGCTCTATTGCATACAAATTCCACACCACTTTGTCCGGATATGACTGCATGAATCCGGAAATATCCGGTTTTGTTTTGGCTAACTCAATCCCAGATTGCCACAGCCTCTGTGTTTGTGTTTTCTGGATATTATCAATGATTATTATTGTTTTGAAAGTTCTTTTTATCAGGGTACATTTAATTTTGTACTGGGAAACACTCAGTGGTTCCACATGGAGACACCAGCTCTACACATTCGTACTTTCTAAGCGAGAAACTAGAGTAACTGCGGCAAACAAACATGATATTTCTGTTTGTATACATGACAATTTATGCACTTGCCTAAAGAAAGGACTTTGCTTTTCTCCAAAACCATTTTTACTATGATTTTCTCGGTCCATTGCATAGGAATTCCACACCACTTTGTCCGGATATGACTGCATGAAACCGGAAATATCCGGTTTTGTTTTGGCTAACTCAATCCCAGATATTGCCACAGCCCCTGTGTTTGTGTTTTCTGGATATTATCAATGGTCTTTATTGTTTGGAACTTTTTTTTTTAATCAGGGAGCATTTAATTTTGTACAGGGAAACAATCACTGGATCCACATGCAGAAACAAGTTCTTCCTATTCGTGTATTCTAGGGAGAAAACTAGAGGAACTGCGGCAAATAAACATGATATTTCTGTTTGTATACATGACATTTTATGCACTTGCCTAAAGAAAGGACTTTGCTTTTCTCCAAAACCATTTTTACTATGATTTGCTTGGTCTACTGCATAGGAATTCCACACCACTTTGTCCGGGAATTACGATTGAAACCGGAAATATCCGGTTTTGTTTTGGCTAACTCAATCCCAGATATTGCCACAGGCCCGTGTTTGTGTTTTCTGGATATTATCAAAGGACTTTATTGTTTTGAAACTTTTTTTTATCAGGGAACATTTAATTTTGTACTGGGAAACTCTAATTGGTTCCACATGGAGACACCAGCTCTACACATTCGTATTTTCTAAGCGAGAAACTAGAGGAACTGCGGCAAGCAAACATGATATTTCTGTTGTATACATGACATTTTATGCACTTGCCTAAAGAAAGGATTTTGCTTTTCTCCAAAACCATTTTTACTATGATTTGCTTGGTCTATTGCATATAAATTCCACACCACTTTGTCCGGATATGACAGCATGAAACCGGAAATATCCGGTTTTGTTTTGGCTAACTCAATCCCAGATATTGCCACAGCCCTTGTGTTTGTGTTTTCTGGATATTATCAATGGACTTTATTGTTTTCAAAAATTTTTTTTTATCAGGGAACATTCAGTTTTGTACTGGGAAACACTCAGTGGTTCCAAATGGAGACACCAGCTCTACACATTCGTATTTTCTAGCGTGAAAACTAGAGGTACTGCGGCAAACAAACAGGATATTTCTGTTTGTATACATGACATTTTATGCACTTGCCTAACGAAAAGACTTTGCTTTTCTCCAAAACCATTTTTAGTATGAATTGCTTGGTCTATTGCATACAAATTCCACACCACTTTGTCCGGATATGACTGCATGAAACCGGAAATATCCGGTTTTGTTTTGGCTAACTCAATCCCAGATTGCCACAGCCTCTGTGTTGGTGTTTTCTGGATATTATCAATGATCATTATTGTTTTGAAAGTTTTTTTTTAATCAGGGCACATTTAATTTTCTACTGGGAAACACTCAGTGGTTCCACATGGAGACACCAGCTCTACACATTCGTATTTTCTAAGCGAGAAACTAGAGGAACTGCGGCAAATAAACATGATATTTCTGTTTGTATACATGACATTTTATGCACTTGCCTAAAGAAAGGACTTTGCTTTTCTCCAAAACCATTTTTACTATGATTTGCTTGGTCTATTGCATATAAATTCCACACCACTTTGTCCGGATATGACTGCATGAAACCGGAAATATCCGGTTTTGTTTTGGCTAACTCAATCCCAGATATTGCCACAGCCCCTGTGTTTGTGTTTTCTGGATATTATCAATGGTCATTATTGTTTGGAACGTTTTTTTTAAATCAGGGAGCATTTAATTTTGTACTGGGAAACAATCACTGGTTCCACATGCAGAAACCAGTTCTTCCTATTCGTGTATTCTAGGGAGAAAACTAGAGGAACTGCGGCAAGCAAACATGATATTTCTTTTTGTATACATGATATTTTATGCACTTGTCCAACGAAAAAACTTTGCTTTTTCCAAAACCATTTTTGCTATGATTTGCTTGGTCTATTGCATACAAATTCCACACCACTTTGTCCGGATATGACTGCATGAAACCGGAAATATCCGGTTTTCTTTTGGCTAACTCAATCCCAGATTGCCACAGCATCTGTGTTTGTGTTTTCTAGATATTATCCATTATCATTATTGTTTTGAAAGTTTTTTTTATCAGGGCACATTTAATTTTGTACTGGGAAACTCTCAGTGGTTCCACATGGAGACACCAGCTCTACACATTCGTATTTTCTAAGCGAGAAACTAGAGGAACTGCGGCAAACAAACAGGATATTTCTGTTTGTATACATGACATTTTATGCACTTGCCTAAAGAAAGGACTTTGCTTTTCTCCAAAACCATTTTTACTATGATTTGCTTGGTCTATTGCATACAAATTCCACACCACTTTGTCCGGATATGACTGCATGAAACCGGAAATATCCGGTTTTCTTTTGGCTAACTCAAT
This sequence comes from Lepus europaeus, assembly GCF_033115175.1. Lineage (NCBI taxonomy): Eukaryota > Metazoa > Chordata > Mammalia > Lagomorpha > Leporidae > Lepus > Lepus europaeus. Next base: position 8,462 of record NW_026909118.1, read on the forward strand.
CCCAGATTGCCACAGCCTCTGTGTTTGTGTTTTCTGGCTATTATCAATGGTCATTATTGTTTGGAACGTTTTTTTTTAATCAGGGAGCATTTAATTTTGTACTGGGAAACAATCACTGGTTCGACATGCAGAAAGCAGTTCTTCCTATTCGTGTATTCTAGGGAGAAAACTAGAGGAACTGCGGAAAGCAAACATGATATTTCTGTTTGTATACATGACATTTTATGCACTTGCCTAAAGAAAGGACTTTGCTTTTCCCCAAAACCATTTTTACTATGATTTTCTCGGTCCATTGCATAGGAATTCCACACCACTTTTACCAGATATGACTGCATGAAACCGGAAATATCCGGTTTTGTTTTGGCTAACTCAATCCCAGATATTGCCACAGCCCCTGTGTTTGTGTTTTCTGGATATTATCAATGGACTTTATTGTATTCAAATTTTTTTATCAGGGAACATTTAATTTTGTACTGGGAAACTCTAATTGGTTCCACATGGAGACAGCAGCTCTACACATTCGTATTTTCTAAGCGAGAAACTAGAGGAACTGCAGCAAACAATCATGATATTTCTGTTTGTATACATGACATTTTATGCACTTGCCTAAAGAAAGGACTTTGCTTTTCTCCAAAACCATTTGTACTATGATTTGCTTGGTCTACTGCGTACACATTCCACACCACTTTGTCCGGATATGACTGCATGAAACCGGAAATATCCGGTTTTCTTTTGGCTAACTCAATCCCAGATTGCCACAGCCTCTGTGTTTGTGTTTTCTGGATGTTACCAATGGTCATTATTGTTTTGAAATTTTTTTTTCATCAGGGAACATTTAATTTTGTTCTGGGAAGCACTCAGTGGTTCCACAAGGAGACACCAGCTCTACACATTTGTATTTTCTAAGCGAGAAACTAGAGGAACTGTGGCAAACAAACATGATATTTCTGTTTGTATACATGACATTTTATGCACTTGTCCAACGAAAAGACTTTGCTTTTCTCCAAAACCATTTTTACTATGATTTGCTTGGTCTATTGCATACAAATTCCACACCATTTTGTCCGGATATGACTGCATGAAAGCGGAAATATCCGGTTTTGTTTTGGCTAACTCAATCCCAGATATTGCCACAGCCCCTGTGTTTGTGTTTTCTGGATATTATCAATGGTCATTATTGTTTGGAATTTTTTTTTAAATCCGGGAGCATTTAATTTTGTACAGGGAAACAATCACTGGTTCCACATGCAGAAACCAGTTCTTCCTATTCGTGTATTCTAGGGAGAAAACTAGAGGAACTGTGGCAAGCAAACATGATATTTCTGTTTGTATACATGACATTTTAGGCACTTTGCTAAAGAAAGGACTTTGCTTTTCTCCATAAAAATTTTTACTATGATTTGCTTGGTCTATTGCATACAAATTCCACACCACTTTGTCCGGATATGACTGCATGAAACCGGAAATATCCGGTTTTGTTTTGGCTAACTCAATCCCAGATATTGCCACAGCCTCTGTGTTTGTGTTTTCTGGATATTATCCATGATCATTATTGTTTTGAAAGTTTTTTTTTATCAGGGCACATTTAGTTTTGTACTGGGAAATTCTAATTGGTTCCACATGGAGACAGCAGCTCTACACATTCGTATTTTCTAAGCGAGAAACTAGAGGAACTTCGGCAAACAAACATGATATTTCTGTTTGTATACATGATATTTTATGCACTTGCCTAAAGAAAGACTGTGCTTTTCTCCAAAACCATTTGTACTATGATTTGCTTGGTCTATTGCATACAAATTCCACACCACTTTGTCCGAATATGACTGCATGAAACCGGAAATATCCGGTTTTGTTTTGGCTAACTCAATCCCAGATTGCCACAGCCTCTGTGTTTGTGTTTTCTGGATATTATCCATGATCATTATTGTTTTGAAAGTTTTTTTTTTCATCAGGGAACATTTAATTTTGTTCTGGGAAACACTAAGTGGTTTCACAAGGAGACACCAGCTCTACACATTCGTATTTTCTAATCGAGAAACTAGAGGAACTGTGGCAAACAAACATGATATTTCTGTTGGTATACATGACATTTTATGCACTTGTCCAACGAAAAGACTTTGCTTTTCTCCAAAACCATTTTACTATGATTTGCTTGGTCTATTGCATACAAATTCCACACCACTTTGTCCGGATATGACTGCATAATACCGGAAATATCCGGTTTTGTTTTGGCTAACTCAATCCCAGATATTTCCACAGCACCTGTGCTTGTGTTTTCTGGATATTATCAATGGTCATTATTGTTTGGAACGTTTTTTTTTAATCAGGGAGCATTTAATTTTGTACAGGGAAACAATCACTGGTTCCACATGCAGAAACCAGTTCTTCCTATTAGTGTATTCTAGGGAGAAAACTAGAGGAACTGCGGCAAACAAACATGATATTTCTGTTTGTATACTTGACATTTTATGCACTTGCCTAAAGAAAGGACTTTGCTTTTCTCCAAAACCATTTTTACTATGATTTGCTTGGTCTATTGCATATAAATTCCACACCACTTTGTCCGGATATGACTGCATGAAACTGGAAATATCCGGTTTTGTTTTGGCTAACTTAATCCCAGATATTGCCATAGCCCCTGTGTTTGTGTTTTCTGGATATTATCAATGGTCTTTATTGTTTGGAACTTTTTTTTTAATCAGGGAGCATTTAATTTTGTACAGGGAAACAATCACTGGATCCACATGCAGAAACCAGTTCTTCCTATTCGTGTATTCTAGGGAGAAAACTAGAGGAACTTCGGCAAACAAACATGATATTTCTGTTTGTATACATGACATTTTATGCACTTTCCTAAAGAAAGGACTTTGCTTTTCTCCAAAACCATTTGTACTATGATTTTCTCGGTCCATTGCATAGGAATTCCACACCACTTTGTCCGGATATGACTGCATGAAACTGGAAATATCCTGTTTTGTTTTGGCTAACTCAATCCCAGATATTTCCACAGCCCCTGTGTTTGTGTTTTCTGGATATTATCAAAGGACTTTATTGTTTTGAAACTTTTTTTTATCAGGGAACATTTAATTTTGTACTGGGAAACTCTAATTTGTTCCACACGGAGACACCAGCTCTACACATTCGTATTTTCTAGCGAGAAAACTAGAGGAACTGCGGGAAACAAACCTGATATTTCTGTTTGTATACATGACATTTTATGTACTTGCCTAAAGAAAGAAGTTTGCTTTTCTCCAAAACCATATTTACTATGATTTCCTTGGTCTATTGCATACAAATTCCACACCACTTTGTCCGGATTTGACAGCATGAAACTGGAAATATCCGGATTTGTTTTGGCTAACTCAATCCCAGATATTGCCACAGCCCCTGTGTTTGTGTTTTCTGGATATTACCAAAGGACTTTATTGTTTTGAAACTTTTTTTTTATCAGGGAACATTTAATTTTGTACTGGGAAACACTCAGTTGTTCCACATGGAGACACCAGCTCTACACATTCGTATTTTCTAGCGAAAAAACTAGAGGAACTGCGTCAAACAAACATGATATTTCTGTTTGTATACATAACATTTTATGCACTTGCCTAACGAAAAGACTTTACTTTTCTCCAAAACCAATTTTAGTATGAATTGCTTGGTCTATTGCATAGAAATTCCACACCACTTTGCCCGGATATGACTGTATGAAACCGGAAATATCCGGTTTTGTTTTGGCTAACTCAATCCCAGATTGCCACAGCCTCTGTGTTTGTGTTTTCTGGATATTACCAATGGTCATTATTGTTTTGAAAGTTTTTTTTTTTTTAATCAGGGAGCATTTAATTTTGTACTGGGAAACAATCACTGGTTCCACATGCAGAAACCAGTTCTTCCTATTCGTGTATTCTAGGGAGAAAACTAGAGGAACTGCGGCAAGCAAACATGATATTTCTGTGTGTATACATGATATTTTATGCACTTTGCTAAAGAAAGGACTTTGCTTTTCTCCAAAACCATTTTTACTATGATTTGCTTGGTCTATTGCATACAAATTCCACACCACTTTGTCCGGATATGACTGCATGAAACCGGAAATATCCGGTTTTCTTTTGGCTAACTCAATCCCAGATATTGCCACAGCCTCTGTGTTTGTGTTTTATGGATATTACCAATGGTCATTATTGTTTTGTTAGTTTTTTTTTTGATCAGGGCACATTTAATTTTGTACTGGGAAACACTCAGTGGTTCCACATGGAGACACCAGCTCTACACATTCGTATTTTCTAAGTGAGAAACTAGAGGAACTGCAGAAAACAAACATGATATTTCTGTTTGTATACATGACATTTTATGCACTTGCCTAAAGAAAGGACTTTGCTTTTCTCCAAAACCATTTGTACTATGATTTGCTTGGTCTATTGCATACAAATTCCACACCACTTTGTCCGGATATGACTGCATGAAACCGGAAATATCCGGTTTTGTTTTGGCTAATTCAATCCCAGATTGCCACAGCCTCTGTGTTTGTGTTTTCTGGATATTATCAATGGTCATTATTGTTTTGAATTTTTTTTTCAGGGAACATTTAATTTTGTACTGGGAAACACTCAGTGGTTCCACATGGAGACACCAGCTCTACACATTCATACATTCTAAGTGAGAAACTAGAGGAACTGCGGCAAACAAACATGATATTTCTGTTTGTATACATGACATTTTATGCACTTGTCCAACGAAAAGACTTTGCTTTTCTCCAAAACCATTTTTACTATGATTTGCTTGGTCTATTGCATACAAATTCCACACCACTTTGTCCGGATATGACTGCATGAAACTCGAAATATCCGGTTTTGTTTTGACTAACTCAAACCCAGATATTGCCACTGCCCCTGTGTTTGTGATTTCTGGATATTATCAATGGTTATTATTGTTTGGAATGTTTTTTTTTTAAATCAGGGAGCATTTAATTTTGTACTGGGAAACAATCGCTGGTTCCACATGCAGAAACCAGTTCTTCCTATTCGTGTATTCTAGGGAGAAAACTAGAGGAACTGCGGCAAACAAACATGATATTTCTGTTTGTATCCATGACATTTTATGCACTTGCCTAAAGAAAGGAGTTTGCTTTTCTCCAAAACCATTTTTACTATGATTTGCTTGGTCTATTGCATACAAATTCCACACCACTTTGTCCGGATATGACTGCATGAAACCGGAAATATCCGGTATTTTTTTGGCTAACTCAATCACAGATATTGCGACAGCCTCTGTGTTTGTGTTTTCTGGATATTATCAAAGGACTTTATTGTTTTGAAACATTTTTTTTTTATCAGGGAACATTTAATTTTGTACTGGGAAACCCTCAGTGGTTCCACATGGAAAAACCAGCTCTAAACATTTGTAATTTATACGGAGAATTCTAGAGGAAATGCAGCAAAAAAACATGACATTTCTGTTTGTATACAACACATTTTATGCACCTGCCTAATGAAATGACCTTGTTTTTCTCCAAAACCATTTTACTATGATTTGCTTGGTCTATTGCATACAAATTCCACACCACTTTGTCCGGATATGACTGCATGAAACCGGAAATATCCGGTTTAGTTTTGGCTAACTCAATCCCAGATTGCCACAGACTCTGTGTTTGTGTTTTCTGGATATTACCAATGGTCATTATTGTTTTGAATTTTTTTTAATCAGGGAACATTTAATTTTGTACTGGGAAACACTCAGTGGTTCCACATGGAGACACCAGCTCTACACATTCGTATTTTCTAAGTGAGAACCTAGAGGAACTGCGGCAAGCAAACATGATATTTCTGTTTGTATACATGACATTTTATGCACTTTGCTAAAGAAAGGACTTTGCTTTTCTCCAAAACCATTTTTACTATGATTTTCTCGGTCCATTACATAGGAATTCCACAATACTTTGTCCGGATATGACTGGATGAAACCGGAAATATCCGGTTTTGTTTTGCTAACTCAATCCCAGATATTGCCACAGCACCTGTGTTTGTGTTTTCTGGATATTATCAATGGTTAGTATTGTTTTGAACGTTTTTTTTTTATCAGGGAGTATTTAATTTTGTACAGGGAAACAATCACTGGATCCACATGCAGAAACCAGTTCTTCCTTTTCGTGTATTCTAGGGAGAAAACTAGAGGAACTGCAGCAAACAAACATGATATTTCTGTTTGTATACATGACATTTTATGCACTTGCCTAAAGAAAAGACTTTGCATTTATCCAAAACTATTTTTACTATGATTTTCTCGGTTCATTGCATAGGAATTCCACACCACTTTTTCCGGATATGACTGCATGAAACCGGAAATATCCGGTTTTGTTTTGGCTAACTCAATCCCAGATATTGCCACAGCACCTGTGTTTGTGTTTTCTGGATATTATCAATGGTTAGTATTGTTTTGAACGTTTTTTTTTTATCAGGGAGTATTTAATTTTGTACAGGGAAACAATCACTGGATCCACATGCAGAAACCAGTTCTTCCTTTTCGTGTATTCTAGGGAGAAAACTAGAGGAACTGCAGCAAACAAACATGATATTTCTGTTTGTATACATGACATTTTATGCACTTGCCTAAAGAAAAGACTTTGCATTTATCCAAAACTATTTTTACTATGATTTTCTCGGTTCATTGCATAGGAATTCCACACCACTTTTTCCGGATATGACTGCATGAAACCGGAAATATCCGGTTTTGTTTTGGCTAACTCAATCCCAGATATTGCCACAGCCCCTGTGTTTGTGTTTTCTGGATATTATCAAAGGACTTTATTGTTTTTGAAACATTTTTTTTTATCAGGGAACATTTAATTTTGTACTGGGAAACCCTCAGTGGTTCCACATGGAAAAACCAGCTCTAAACATTTGTAATTTATACGGAGAATTCTAGAGGAAATGCAGCAAAAAAACATGACATTTCTGTTTGTATACAACACATTTTATGCACCTGCCTAATGAAACGACCTTGTTTTTCTGCAAAACCATTTTACTATGATTTGCTTGGTCTATTGCATACAAATTCCACACCACTTAGTCCGGATATGACTGCATGAAACCGGAAATATCCGGTTTTGTTTTGGCTAACTCAATCCCAGATTGCCACAGACTGTGTGTTTGTGATTTCTGGATATTACCAATGGTCATTATTGTTTTTTTAAAGTTTTTTTTTAATCAGGGAGCATTTAATTTTGTACAGGGAAACAATCACTGGTTCCACATGCAGAAACCAGTTCTTCCTATTCGTGTATTCTTGGGAGAAAACTAGAGGTACTGCGACAAGCAAACATGATATTTCTGTTTGTATACATGACATTTTATGCACTTGCCTAAAGAAAGGACTTTGCTTTTCTCCAAAACCATTTTTACTATGATTTGCTTGGTCTATTGCATACAAATTCCACACCACTTTGTCCGGATATGACTGCATGAAACCGGAAATATCCAGTTTTGTTTTGGCTAACTCAATCCCAGATTGCCACAGCCTCTGTGTTTGTGTTTTCTGGATATTATCAATGATCATTATTGTTTTGAAAGTTTTTTTTAATCAGTGAACATTTAATTTTGTACTGGGAAACACTCAGTGGTTCCACATGGAGACACCAGCTCTACACATTCGTATTTTCTCAGCGAGAAACTAGAGGAACTGCGGCAAACAAACATGATATTTCTGTTTGTATACATGACATTTTATGCACCTGCCTAAGGAAATGACTTTGCTTTTCTCCAAAACCATTTTACTATGATTTGCTTGGTCTATTGCATACAAATTCCACACCACTTTGTCCGGATATGACTGCATGAAACCGGAAATATCCGCTTTTGTTTTGGCTAACTCAATCACAGATATTGCGACAGCCTCTGTGTTTGTGTTTTCTGGATATTATCAAAGGACTTTATTGTTTTGAATGTTTTTTATCAGGGGACATTTAATTTTGTACTGGGAAACTCTAATTGGTTCCACATGGAGACACCAGCTCTACACATTCGTATTTTCTAGGAGAAAGCTAGAAGAACTGCGGCAAACAAACATGATATTTCTGTTTGTATACATGACATTTTATGCACTTGTCCAACGAAAAGACTTTGCTTATCTCCAAAACCATTTTTACTATGATTTGCTTGGTCTATTGCATACAAATTCCACACCACTTTGTCCGGATATGACAGCATGAAACCGGAAATATCCGGTTTTGTTTTGGCTAACTCAATCCCAGATATTGCCACAGCCCTTGTGTTTGTGTTTTCTGGATATTATCAATGGACTTTATTGTTTTCAAATTTTTTTTTATCAGGGGACATTTAATTTTGTACTGGGAAACACTCAGTGGTTCCAAATGGAGACACCAGCTCTACACATTCGTATTTTCTAGCGTGAAAACTAGAGGAACTGCGGCAAACAAACAGGATATTTCTGTTTGTATACATGACATTTTATGCACTTGCCTAACGAAAAGACTTTGCTTTTCTCCAAAACCATTTTTAGTATGAATTGCTTGGTCTATTGCATACAAATTCCACACCACTTTGTCCGGATATGACTGCATGAAACCGGAAATATCCGGTTTTGTTTTGGCTAACTCAATCCCAGATTGCCACAGCCTCTGTGTTGGTGTTTTCTGGATATTATCAATGATCATTATTGTTTTGAAAGTTTTTTTTTAATCAGGGCACATTTAATTTTCTACTGGGAAACACTCAGTGGTTCCACATGGAGACACCAGCTCTACACATTCGTATTTTCTAAGCGAGAAACTAGAGCAACTGTGGCAAACAAACATGATATTTCTGTTTGTATACATGACATTTTATGCACTTGCCTAAAGAAAGGACTTTGCTTTTCTCCAAAACCATTTTTACTATGATTTGCTTGGTCTATTGCATATAAATTCCACACCACTTTGTCCGGATATGACTGCATGAAACCGGAAATATCCGGTTTTGTTTTGGCTAACTCAATCCCAGATATTGCCACAGCCCCTGTGTTTGTGTTTTCTGGATATTATCAATGGTCATTATTGTTTGGAACGTTTTTTTTAAATCAGGGAGCATTTAATTTTGTACTGGGAAACAATCACTGGTTCCACATGCAGAAACCAGTTCTTCCTATTCGTGTATTCTAGGGAGAAAACTAGAGGAACTGCGGCAAGCAAACATGATATTTCTGTTTGTATACATGACATTTTATGCACTTTGCTAAAGAAAGGACTTGGCTTTTCTCCAAAACCATTTTTACTATGATTTGCTTGGTCTATTGCACACAAATTCCACACCACTTTGTCCGGATATGACTGCATGAAACCGGAAATATCCGGTTTTCTTTTGGCTAACTCAATCCCAGATTGCCACAGCATCTGTGTTTGTGTTTTCTAGATATTATCCATTATCATTATTGTTTGAAAGTTTTTTTTTATCAGGGCACATTTAATTTTGTACTGGGAAACTCTCAGTGGTTCCACATGGAGACACCATCTCTACACATTCGTATTTTCTAAGCGAGAAACTAGAGGAACTGCGGCAAACAAACAGGATATTTCTGTTTGAATACATGACATTTTATGCACTTGCCTAAAGAAAGGAATTTGCTTTTCCCCAAAACCATTTTTACTATGATTTTCTCGGTCCATTGCATAGGAATTCCACACCACTTTTACCAGATATGACTGCATGAAACCGGAAATATCCGGTTTTGTTTTGGCTATCTCAATCCCAGATATTGCCACAGCCCCTGTGTTTGTGTTTTCTGGATATTATCAATGGACTTTATTGTATTCAAATTTTTTTATCAGGGAACATTTAATTTTGTACTGGGAAACTCTAATTGGTTCCACATGGAGACAGCAGCTCTACACATTCGTATTTTCTAAGCGAGAAACTAGAGGAACTGCAGCAAACAATCATGATATTTCTGTTTGTATACATGACATGTTATGCACTTTGCTAAAGAAAGGACTTTGCTTTTCCCCAAAACCATTTTTACTATGATTTGCTTGGTCTATTGCATACAAATTCCACACCACTTTGTCCGGATATGACTGCATGAAACCGGAAATATCCAGTTTTGTTTTGGCTAACTCAATAACAGATTGCCACAGCCTCTGTGTTTGTGTTTTCTGGATATTACCAATGGTCATTCTTGTTTTGAAAGATTTTTTTTTTTCATCAGGGAACATTTAATTTTGTTCTGGGAAACACTCAGTGGTTCCACAAGGAGACACCAGCTCTACACATTCGTATTTTCTAAGCGAGAAACTAGAGGAACTGTGGCAAACAAACATGATATTTCTGTTTGTATACATGACAATTTATGCACTTGCCTAAAGAAAGGACTTTGCTTTTCTCCAAAACCATTTTAACTATGATTTTCTCGGTCCATTGCATAGGAATTCCACACCACTTTGTCCGGATATGACTGCATGGAACCGGAAATATCCGGTTTTGTTTTGGCTAACTCAATCCCAGATATTGCCACAGCCCCTGTGTTTGTGTTTTCTGGATATTATCAATGGTCTATATTGTTTGGAAATTTTTTTTTAATCAGGGAGCATTTAATTTTGTACAGGGAAACAATCACTGGTTGCACATGCAGAAACCAGTTCTTCCTATTCGTGTATTCTAGGGAGAAAACTAGAGGAACTGCGGCAAATAAACATGATATTTCTGTTTGTATACATGACATTTTATGCACTTGTCCAACGAAAAGACTTTGCTTTTCTCCAAAACCATTTTTACTATGATTTGCTTGGTCTATTGCATACAAATTCCACACCATTTTGTCCGGATATGACTGCATGAAACCGGAAATATCCGGTTTTGTTTTGGCTAACTCAATCGCAGATATTGCCATAGCCTCTGTGTTTGTGTTTTCTGGATATTACCAATGGTCATGATTGTTTTGAAAGTTTTTTTTTTCATCAGGGAACATTTAATTTTGTTCTGGAAAACACTCAGTGGTTCCACATGGAGACACCAGCTCTACACATTCGTATTTTCTAAGCGAGAAACTAGAGGAACTGCGGCAAGCAAACATGATATTTCTGTTTGTAAACATGACATTTTATGCACTTGCCTAAAGAACGGACTTTGCTTTCCTCCAAAACCATTTGTACTATGATTTGCTTGGTCTATTGCATACAAATTCCACACCAATTTGTCCGGATATGAGTGCATGAAACCGGAAATATCCGGTTGTGTTTTGGCTAACTGAATCCCAGATATTGCCACAGCCCTTGTGTTTGTGTTTTCTGCATATTATCAATGGACTTCATTGTTTTCAATAAATTTTTTTTTATCAGGGAACATTTAATTTTGTACTGGGAAACACTCAGTGGTTCCACATGGAGACACCAGCTCTACACATTCGTATTTTCTATGAGAAAGCAAGAAGAACTGCGGCAAACAAACTTGATATTTCTGTTTGTATAGATGGCATTTTACGCACTTGCCTAACGAAAAGACTTTGCTTTTCTCTAAAACCGTTTGTACTATGATTTGCTTGGTCTATTGCATACAAATTCCACACCACTTTGTCCGGATATGACAGCCTGAAACCGGAAATATCCGGTTTTGTTTTGGCTAACTCAATCCCAGATATTGCCACAGGCCCTGTGTTTGGGTTTTCTGGATATTATCAATGGTCATTATTGGTTGGAACGTTTTGTTTTAATCAGGGAGCATTTAATTTTGTACAGGGAAACAATCACTGGTTCCACATGCAGAAACCAGTTCTTCCTATTCGTGTATTCTAGGGAGAAAACTAGAGGAACTGCGGCAAACAAACAGGATATTTCTGTTTGTATACATAACATTTTATGCACTTGCCTAAAGAAAGGACTTTGCTTTTCTCCAAAACCATATTTACTATGATTTGCTTGGTCTATTGCATACAAATTCCACACCACTTTGTACGGATATGACAGCATGAAACCGGACATATCCGGTTTTGTTTTGGCTAACTCAATCACAGATATGCCACAGCCCCTGTGTTTGTGTTTTCTGGATATTATCAATGGTCATTATTGTTTGGAACGTTTTGTTTTAATCAGGGAGCATTTAATTTGTACAGGGAAACAATCACTGGTTCCACATGCAGAAACCAGTTCTTCCTATTCGTGTATTCTAGGGAGAAAACTAGAGGAACTGCGGCAAACAAACATGATATTTCTGTTTGTATACATGACATTTTATGCACTTGCCTAAAGAAAGGACTTTGCTTTTCTCCAAAACCATTTTTACTATGATTTCCTTGGTCTACTGCATAGGAATTCCACAGCACTTTTTCTGGGTATGACTGGATGAAACCGGAAATATCCGGTTTTCTTTTGGCTAACTCAATCCCAGATATTGCCACAGCCCCTGTGTTTGTGTTTTCTGGATATTATCAAAGGACTTTATTGTTTTGAAACTTTTTTTTTATCAGGGAACATTTAATTTTGTACTGGGAAACTCTAATTGGTTCCACATGGAGACACCAGCTCTACACATTCGTATTTTCTAAGCAAGAAACTAGAGGAACTGCGGCAAGCAAACATGATATTTCTGTTTGTATACATGATATTTTATGCACTTGCCTAAAGAAAGGACTTTGCTTTTCTCCAAAACCATTTTTAGTATGATTAGCTTGGTCTATTGCATACAAATTCCACACCAATTTTTCCGGATATGAGTGCATGAAACCGGAAATATCAGGTTGTGTTTTGGCTAACTCAATCCCAGATATTGCCACAGCCCTTGTGTTTGTGTTTACTGCATATTATCAATGGACTTTATTGTTTTCAAAAAAATTTTTTTTATCAGGGAACATTTAATTTTGTACTGGGAAACACTCAGTGGTTCCACATGGAGACACCAGCTCTACACATTCGTATTTTCTATGAGAAAGCAAGAAGAACTTCCGCAAACAAACTTGATATTTCTGTTTATATAGATGGCATTTTAGGCACTTGCCTAACGAAAAGACTTTGCTTTTCTCCAAAACCATTTTTACTATGATTTGCTTGGTCTATTGCATACAAATTCCACACCACTTTGTCCGGATATGACTGCATGAAACTCGAAATATCCGGTTTTGTTTTGACTAACTCAAACCCAGATATTGCCACTGCCCCTGTGTTTGTGATTTCTGGATATTATCAATGGTTATTATTGTTTGGAATGTTTTTTTTTTTTAAATCAGGGAGCATTTAATTTTGTACTGGGAAACAATCGCTGGTTCCACATGCAGAAACCAGTTCTTCCTATTCGTGTATTCTAGGGAGAAAACTAGAGGAACTGCGGCAAACAAACAGGATATTTCTGTTTGTATCCATGACATTTTATGCACTTGCCTAAAGAAAGGAGTTTGCTTTTCTCCAAAACCATTTTTACTATGATTTGCTTGGTCTATTGCATACAAATTCCACACCACTTTGTCCGGATATGACTGCATGAAACCGGAAATATCCGGTATTTTTTTGGCTAACTCAATCACAGATATTGCGACAGCCTCTGTGTTTGTGTTTTCTGGATATTATCAAAGGACTTTATTGTTTTGAAACATTTTTTTTTAATCAGGGAACATTTAATTTTGTACTGGGAAACCCTCAGTGGTTCCACATGGAAAAACCAGCTCTAAACATTTGTAATTTATACGGAGAATTCTAGAGGAAATGCAGCAAAAAAACATGACATTTCTGTTTGTATACAACACATTTTATGCACCTGCCTAATGAAATGACCTTGTTTTTCTCCAAAACCATTTTACTATGATTTGCTTGGTCTATTGCATACAAATTCCACACCACTTTGTCCGGATATGACTGCATGAAACCGGAAATATCCGGTTTAGTTTTGGCTAACTCAATCCCAGATTGCCACAGACTCTGTCTTTGTTTTTTCTGGATATTACCAATGGTCATTATTGTTTTGAATTTTTTTTAATCAGGGAACATTTAATTTTGTACTGTGAAACACTCAGTGGTTCCACATGGAGACACCAGCTCTACACATTCGTATTTTCTAAGCGAGAACCTAGAGGAACTGCGGCAAGCAAACATGATATTTCTGTTTGTATACATGACATTTTATGCACTTTGCTAAAGAAAGGACTTTGCTTTTCTCCAAAACCATTTTTACTATGATTTTCTCGGTCCATTACATAGGAATTCCACAATACTTTGTCCGGATATGACTGGATGAAACCGGAAATATCCGGTTTTGTTTTGCTAACTCAATCCCAGATATTGCCACAGCACCTGTGTTTGTGTTTTCTGGATATTATCAATGGTTAGTATTGTTTTGAACGTTTTTTTTTTATCAGGGAGTATTTAATTTTGTACAGGGAAACAATCACTGGATCCACATGCAGAAACCAGTTCTTCCTTTTCGTGTATTCTAGGGAGAAAACTAGAGGAACTGCAGCAAACAAACATGATATTTCTGTTTGTATACATGACATTTTATGCACTTGCCTAAAGAAAAGACTTTGCATTTATCCAAAACTATTTTTACTATGATTTTCTCGGTTCATTGCATAGGAATTCCACACCAGTTTGTCCGGATATGACTGCATGAAACCGGAAATATCCGGTTTTGTTTTGGCTAACTCAATCCCAGATATTGCCACAGCCCCTGTGTTTGTGTTTTCTGGATATTATCAAAGGACTTTATTGTTTTTGAAACATTTTTTTTTATCAGGGAACATTTAATTTTGTACTGGGAAACCCTCAGTGGTTCCACATGGAAAAACCAGCTCTAAACATTTGTAATTTATACGGAGAATTCTAGAGGAAATTCAGCAAAAAAACATGACATTTCTGTTTGTATACAACACATTTTATGCACCTGCCTAATGAAACGACCTTGTTTTTCTGCAAAACCATTTTACTATGATTTGCTTGGTCTATTGCATACAAATTCCACACCACTTAGTCCGGATATGACTGCATGAAACCGGAAATATCCGGTTTTGTTTTGGCTAACTCAATCCCAGATTGCCACAGACTGTGTGTTTGTGTTTTCTGGATATTACCAATGGTCATTATTGTTTTGAAAGTTTTTTTTTAATCAGGGAGCATTTAATTTTGTACAGGGAAACAATCACTGGTTCCACATGCAGAAACCAGTTCTTCCTATTCGTGTATTCTTGGGAGAAAACTAGAGGTACTGCGACAAGCAAACATGATATTTCTGTTTGTATACATGACATTTTATGCACTTGCCTAAAGAAAGGACTTTGCTTTTCTCCAAAACCATTTTTACTATGATTTGCTTGGTCTATTGCATACAAATTCCACACCACTTTGTCCGGATATGACTGCATGAAACCGGAAATATCCAGTTTTGTTTTGGCTAACTCAATCCCAGATTGCCACAGCCTCTGTGTTTGTGTTTTCTGGATATTATCAATGATCATTATTGTTTTGAAAGTTTTTTTTAATCAGTGAACATTTAATTTTGTACTGGGAAACACTCAGTGGTTCCACATGGAGACACCAGCTCTACACATTCGTATTTTCTCAGCGAGAAACTAGAGGAACTGCGGCAAACAAACATGATATTTCTGTTTGTATACATGACATTTTATGCACCTGCCTAAGGAAATGACTTTGCTTTTCTCCAAAACCATTTTACTATGATTTGCTTGGTCTATTGCATACAAATTCCACACCACTTTGTCCGGATATGACTGCATGAAACCGGAAATATCCGCTTTTGTTTTGGCTAACTCAATCACAGATATTGCGACAGCCTCTGTGTTTGTGTTTTCTGGATATTATCAAAGGACTTTATTGTTTTGAATGTTTTTTATCAGGGGACATTTAATTTTGTACTGGGAAACTCTAATTGGTTCCACATGGAGACACCAGCTCTACACATTCGTATTTTCTAGGAGAAAGCTAGAAGAACTGCGGCAAACAAACATGATATTTCTGTTTGTATACATGACATTTTATGCACTTGTCCAACGAAAAGACTTTGCTTATCTCCAAAACCATTTTTACTATGATTTGCTTGGTCTATTGCATACAAATTCCACACCACTTTGTCCGGATATGACAGCATGAAACCGGAAATATCCGGTTTTGTTTTGGCTAACTCAATCCCAGATATTGCCACAGCCCTTGTGTTTGTGTTTTCTGGATATTATCAATGGACTTTATTGTTTTCAAATTTTTTTTTATCAGGGAACATTTAATTTTGTACTGGGAAACACTCAGTGGTTCCAAATGGAGACACCAGCTCTACACATTCGTATTTTCTAGCGTGAAAACTAGAGCAACTGTGGCAAACAAACATGATATTTCTGTTTGTATACATGACATTTTATGCACTTGCCTAAAGAAAGGACTTTGCTTTTCTCCAAAACCATTTTTACTATGATTTGCTTGGTCTATTGCATATAAATTCCACACCACTTTGTCCGGATATGACTGCATGAAACCGGAAATATCCGGTTTTGTTTTGGCTAACTCAATCCCAGATATTGCCACAGCCCCTGTGTTTGTGTTTTATGGATATTATCAATGGTCATTATTGTTTGGAACGTTTTTTTTAAATCAGGGAGCATTTAATTTTGTACTGGGAAACAATCACTGGTTCCACATGCAGAAACCAGTTCTTCCTATTCGTGTATTCTAGGGAGAAAACTAGAGGAACTGCGGCAAGCAAACATGATATTTCTGTTTGTATACATGACATTTTATGCACTTTGCTAAAGAAAGGACTTGGCTTTTCTCCAAAACCATTTTTACTATGATTTGCTTGGTCTATTGCACACAAATTCCACACCACTTTGTCCGGATATGACTGCATGAAACCGGAAATATCCGGTTTTCTTTTGGCTAACTCAATCCCAGATTGCCACAGCATCTGTGTTTGTGTTTTCTAGATATTATCCATTATCATTATTGTTTGAAAGTTTTTTTTTATCAGGGCACATTTAATTTTGTACTGGGAAACTCTCAGTGGTTCCACATGGAGACACCATCTCTACACATTCGTATTTTCTAAGCGAGAAACTAGAGGAACTGCGGCAAACAAACAGGATATTTCTGTTTGTATACATAACATTTTATGCACTTGCCTAAGGAAAGGACTTTGCTTTTCTCCAAAACCATTTTTACTATGATTTGCTTGGTCTATTGCATACAAATTCCACACCACTTTGTACGGATATGACAGCATGAAACCGGACATATCCGGTTTTGTTTTGGCTAACTCAATCACAGATATGCCACAGCCCCTGTGTTTGTGTTTTCTGGATATTATCAATGGTCATTATTGTTTGGAACGTTTTGTTTTAATCAGGGAGCATTTAATTTGTACAGGGAAACAATCACTGGTTCCACATGCAGAAACCAGTTCTTCCTATTCGTGTATTCTAGGGAGAAAACTAGAGGAACTGCGGCAAACAAACATGATATTTCTGTTTGTATACATGACATTTTATGCACTTGCCTAAAGAAAGGACTTTGCTTTTCTCCAAAACCATTTTTACTATGATTTGCTTGGTCTACTGCATAAGAATTCCACAGCACTTTTTCCGGGTATGACTGGATGAAACCGGAAATATCCGGGTTTCTTTTGGCTAACTCAATCCCAGATATTGCCACAGCCCCTGTGTTTGTGTTGTGTGGATTATTGTTTGGAATGTTTTTTTTTATCAGGGCACGTTTAATTTTGTACTGGGAATCACTCAGTGGTTCCACATGGAGACACCAGCTCTACACATTCGTATTTTCTAAGCGAGAAACTAGAGGAACTGCGGCAAACAAACAGGATATTTCTGTTTGTATACATGACATTTTATGCACTTGCCTAAAGAAAGGACTTTGCTTTTCTCTAAAACCATTTGTACTATGATTTGCTTGGTCTATTGCATACAAATTCCACACCACTTTGTCCGGATATGACTGCATGAAACCGGAAATATCCGGTTTTGTTTTGGCTAACTCAATCCCAGATATTGCCACAGCCCCTGTGTTTGGGTTTTCTGGATATTATCAATGGTCATTATTGTTTGGAACGTTTTTTTTTTAATCAGGGAGCATTTAATTTTGTACTGGGAAACAATCACTGGTTGCACATGCAGAAACCAGTTCTTCCTATTCGTGTATTCTAGGGAGAAAACTAGAGGAACTGCGGCAAACAAACATGATATTTCTGTTTGTATACATGACATTTTATGCACTTGCCTAAAGAAAGGACTTTGCTTTTCTCCAAAACCATTTTTACTATGATTTGCTTGGTTTATTGCATACAAATTCCACACCACTTTGTCCGGATATGACAGCCTGAAACCGGAAATATCCGGTTTTGTTTTGACTAACTCAATCCAAGATATTGCCACAGGCCCTGTGTTTGGGTTTTCTGGATATTATCAATGGTCATTATTGGTTGGAACGTTTTGTTTTAATCAGGGAGCATTTAATTTTGTACAGGGAAACAATCACTGGTTCCACATGCAGAAACCAGTTCTTCCTATTCGTGTATTCTAGGGAGAAAACTAGAGGAACTGCGGCAAACAAACAGGATATTTCTGTTTGTATACATAACATTTTATGCACTTGCCTAAGGAAAGGACTTTGCTTTTCTCCAAAACCATTTTTACTATGATTTGCTTGGTCTATTGCATACAAATTCCACACCACTTTGTACGGATATGACAGCATGAAACCGGACATATCCGGTTTTTTTTTGCTAACTCAACCACAGATATGCCACAGCCCCTGTGTTTGTGTTTTCTGGATATTATCAATGGTCATTATTGTTTGGAACGTTTTGTTTTAATCAGGGAGCATTTAATTTGTACAGGGAAACAATCACTGGTTCCACATGCAGAAACCAGTTCTTCCTATTCGTGTATTCTAGGGAGAAAACTAGAGGAACTGCAGCAAACAAACATGATATTTCTGTTTGTATACATGACATTTTATGCACTTGCCTAAGAAAGGACTTTGCTTTTCTCCAAAACCATTTTTACTATGATTTGCTTGGTCTACTGCATAGGAATTCCACAGCACTTTTTCTGGGTATGACTGGATGAAACCGGAAATATCCGGTTTTCTTTTGGCTAACTGAATCCCAGATATTGCCACAGCCCCTGTGTTTGTGTTTTCTGGATATTATCAAAGGATTTATTGTTTTGAACTTTTTATTATCAGGGAACATTTAATTTTGTACTGGGAAACTCTAATTGGTTCCACATGGAGACACCAGCTCTACACATTCGTATTTTCTAAGCGAGAAACTAGAGGAACTGCGGCAAGCAAACATGATATTTCTGTTTGTAAACATGACATTTTATGCACTTGCCTAAAGAAAGGACTTTGCTTTCCTCCAAAACCATTTGTACTATGATTTGCTTGGTCTATTGCATACAAATTCCACACCAAGTTGTCCGGATATGAGTGCATGAAACCGGAAATATCCGGTTTTGTTTTGGCTAACTGAATCCCAGATATTGCCACAGCCCTTGTGTTTGTGTTTTCTGCATATTATCAATGGACTTCATTGTTTTCAAAAAAATTTTTTTTATCAGGGAACATTTAATTTTGTACTGGGAAACACTCAGTGGTTCCACATGGAGACACCAGCTCTACACATTCGTATTTTCTATGAGAAAGCAAGAAGAACTGCGGCAAACAAACTTGATATTTCTGTTTGTATAGATGGCATTTTACGCACTTGCCTAACGAAAAGACTTTGCTTTTCTCTAAAACCGTTTGTACTATGATTTGCTTGGTCTATTGCATACAAATTCCACACCACTTTGTCCGGATATGACAGCCTGAAACCGGAAATATCCGGTTTTGTTTTGGCTAACTCAATCCCAGATATTGCCACAGGCCCTGTGTTTGGGTTTTCTGGATATTATCAATGGTCATTATTGGTTGGAACGTTTTGTTTTAATCAGGGAGCATTTAATTTTGTACAGGGAAACAATCACTGGTTCCACATGCAGAAACCAGTTCTTCCTATTCGTGTATTCTAGGGAGAAAACTAGAGGAACTGCGGCAAACAAACAGGATATTTCTGTTTGTATACATAACATTTTATGCACTTGCCTAAAGAAAGGACTTTGCTTTTCTCCAAAACCATATTTACTATGATTTGCTTGGTCTATTGCATACAAATTCCACACCACTTTGTACGGATATGACAGCATGAAACCGGACATATCCGGTTTTGTTTTGGCTAACTCAATCACAGATATGCCACAGCCCCTGTGTTTGTGTTTTCTGGATATTATCAATGGTCATTATTGTTTGGAACGTTTTGTTTTAATCAGGGAGCATTTAATTTGTACAGGGAAACAATCACTGGTTCCACATGCAGAAACCAGTTCTTCCTATTCGTGTATTCTAGGGAGAAAACTAGAGGAACTGCGGCAAACAAACATGATATTTCTGTTTGTATACATGACATTTTATGCACTTGCCTAAAGAAAGGACTTTGCTTTTCTCCAAAACCATTTTTACTATGATTTGCTTGGTCTACTGCATAGGAATTCCACAGCACTTTTTCTGGGTATGACTGGATGAAACCGGAAATATCCGGTTTTCTTTTGGCTAACTCAATCCCAGATATTGCCACAGCCCCTGTGTTTGTGTTTTCTGGATATTATCAAAGGACTTTATTGTTTTGAAACTTTTTTTTATCAGGGAACATTTAATTTTGTACTGGGAAACTCTAATTGGTTCCACATGGAGACACCAGCTCTACACATTCGTATTTTCTAAGCAAGAAACTAGAGGAACTGTGGCAAGCAAACATGATATTTCTGTTTGTATACATGATATTTTATGCACTTGCCTAAAGAAAGGACTTTGCTTTTCTCCAAAACCATTTTTAGTATGATTAGCTTGGTCTATTGCATACAAATTCCACACCAATTTTTCCGGATATGAG
This sequence comes from Lepus europaeus, assembly GCF_033115175.1. Lineage (NCBI taxonomy): Eukaryota > Metazoa > Chordata > Mammalia > Lagomorpha > Leporidae > Lepus > Lepus europaeus. The sequence goes on from NW_026909118.1 coordinate 29,377, forward strand.
TGCATGAAACCGGAAATATCAGGTTGTGTTTTGGCTAACTCAATCCCAGATATTGCCACAGCCCTTGTGTTTGTGTTTACTGCATATTATCAATGGACTTTATTGTTTTCAAAAAAATTTTTTTATCAGGGAACATTTAATTTTGTACTGGGAAACACTCAGTGGTTCCACATGGAGACACCAGCTCTACACATTCGTATTTTCTATGAGAAAGCAAGAAGAACTGCCGCAAACAAACTTGATATTTCTGTTTGTATAGATGGCATTTTAGCCACTTGCCTAACGAAAAGACTTTGCTTTTCTCCAAAAAAATTTTTACTATGATTTGCTTGGTCTATTGCATACAAATTCCACACCACTTTGTCCGGATATGACTGCATGAAACTCGAAATATCCGGTTTTGTTTTGACTAACTCAAACCCAGATATTGCCACTGCCCCTGTGTTTGTGATTTCTGGATATTATCAATGGTTATTATTGTTTGGAATGTTTTTTTTTAAATCAGGGAGCATTTAATTTTGTACTGGGAAACAATCGCTGGTTCCACATGCAGAAACCAGTTCTTCCTATTCGTGTATTCTAGGGAGAAAACTAGAGGAACTGCGGCAAGCAAACATGATATTTCTGTTTGTATACATGACATTTTATGCACTTTGCTAAAGAAAGGACTTTGCTTTTCTCCAAAACCATTTTACTATGATTTGCTTGGTCTATTGCATACAAATTCCACACCACTTTGTCCGGATATGACTGCATGAAACCGGAAATATCCGGTTTTGTTTTGGCTAACTCAATCCCAGATATTGCCACAGCCCCTGTGTTTGTGTTTACTGGATATTATCAATTGTCATTATTGTTTGGAATGATTTTTTTTATCAGGGCACATTTAATTTTGTACTGGGAATCACTCAGTGGTTCCACATGGAGACACCAGCTCTACACATTCATATTTTCTAAGTGAGAAACTAGAGGAACTGCGGCAAACAAACATGATATCTCTGTTTGTATACATGACATTTTATGCACTTGCCTAAAGAAAGGACTTTGCTTTTTTGCAAAACCATTTGTACGATGATTTGCTTGGTCTATTGCATACAAATTCCACACCACTTTGTCCGGATATGACTGCATGAAACCAGAAATATCCGGTTTTGTTTTGGCTAACTCAATCCCAGATATTGCCACAGCCCTTGTGTTTGTGTTTTCTGGACATTACCAATGGTCATCATTGTTTTGAAAGTTTTTTTTTTTTTTTCATCAGGGAACATTTAATTTTGTACTGGGAAACAATCACTGGTTGCACATGCAGAAACCAGTTCTTCCTATTCGTGTATTCTAGGGAGAAAACTAGAGGAACTGCGGCAAACAAACATGATATTTCTGTTTGTATACATGACATTTTATGCACTTGCCTAAAGAAAGGACTTTGCTTTTCTCCAAAACCATTTTTACTATGATTTGCTTGGTTTATTGCATACAAATTCCACACCACTTTGTCCGGATATGACAGCCTGAAACCGGAAATATCCGGTTTTGTTTTGACTAACTCAATCCAAGATATTGCCACAGGCCCTGTGTTTGGGTTTTCTGGATATTATCAATGGTCATTATTGGTTGGAACGTTTTGTTTTAATCAGGGAGCATTTAATTTTGTACAGGGAAACAATCACTGGTTCCACATGCAGAAACCAGTTCTTCCTATTCGTGTATTCTAGGGAGAAAACTAGAGGAACTGCGGCAAACAAACAGGATATTTCTGTTTGTATACATAACATTTTATGCACTTGCCTAAGGAAAGGACTTTGCTTTTCTCCAAAACCATTTTTACTATGATTTGCTTGGTCTATTGCATACAAATTCCACACCACTTTGTACGGATATGACAGCATGAAACCGGACATATCCGGTTTTGTTTTGGCTAACTCAATCACAGATATGCCACAGCCCCTGTGTTTGTGTTTTCTGGATATTATCAATGGTCATTATTGTTTGGAACGTTTTGTTTTAATCAGGGAGCATTTAATTTGTACAGGGAAACAATCACTGGTTCCACATGCAGAAACCAGTTCTTCCTATTCGTGTATTCTAGGGAGAAAACTAGAGGAACTGCGGCAAACAAACATGATATTTCTGTTTGTATACATGACATTTTATGCACTTGCCTAAAGAAAGGACTTTGCTTTTCTCCAAAACCATTTTTACTATGATTTGCTTGGTCTACTGCATAAGAATTCCACAGCACTTTTTCCGGGTATGACTGGATGAAACCGGAAATATCCGGGTTTCTTTTGGCTAACTCAATCCCAGATATTGCCACAGCCCCTGTGTTTGTGTTTTCTGGATATTATCAAAGGACTTTATTGTTTTGAAACTTTTTTTTATCAGGGAACATTTAATTTTGTACTGGGAAACTCTAATTGGTTCCACATGGAGACACCAGCTCTACACATTCGTATTTTCTAAGCGAGAAACTAGAGGAACTGCGGCAAGCAAACATGATATTTCTGTTTGTATACATGATATTTTATGCACTTGCCTAAAGAAAGGACTTTGCTTTTCTCCAAAACCATTTTTAGTATGATTTGCTTGGTCTATTGCATACAAATTCCACACCAATTTGTCCGGATATGAGTGCATGAAACCGGAAATATCCGGTTGTGTTTTGGCTAACTCAAACCCAGATATTGCCACAGCCCTTGTGTTTGTGTTTTCTGCATATTATCAATGGACTTTATTGTTTTCAAAAAAATTTTTTTTATCAGGGAACATTTAATTTTGTACTGGGAAACACTCAGTGGTTCCACATGGAGACACCAGCTCTACACATTCGTATTTTCTATGAGAAAGCAAGAAGAACTGCCGCAAACAAACTTGATATTTCTGTTTATATAGATGGCATTTTAGGCACTTGCCTAACCAAAAGACTTTGCTTTTCTCCAAAACCATTTTTACTATGATTTGCTTGGTCTATTGCATACAAATTCCACACCACTTTGTCCGCATATGACTGCATGAAACCGGAAATATCCGGTTTTGTTTTGGCTAACTCAAACACAGATATTGCCACTGCCCCTGTGTTTGTATATTCTGGATATTATCAATGGTTATTATTGCTTGGAATGTTTTTTTTAAATCAGGGAGCATTTAATTTTATACGGGGATACAATCGCTGGTTCCACATGCAGAAACCAGTTCTTCCTATTCGTGTATTCTAGGGAGAAAACTAGAGGAACTGCGGCAAGCAAACATGATATTTCTGTTTGTATACATGACATTTTATGCACTTTGCTAAAGAAAGGACTTTGCTTTTCTCCAAAACCATTTTTACTATGATTTGCTTGGTCAATTGCATACAAATTTCACACCACTTTGTCCGTATATGACTGCATGAAACCGGAAATATCCCGTTTTGTTTTGGCTAACTCAATCCCAGATATTGCCACAGCCCCTGTGTTTGTGTTGTGTGGATTATTGTTTGGAATGTTTTTTTTTATCAGGGCACGTTTAATTTTGTACTGGGAATCACTCAGTGGTTCCACATGGAGACACCAGCTCTACACATTCGTATTTTCTAAGCGAGAAACTAGAGGAACTGCGGCAAACAAACAGGATATTTCTGTTTGTATACATGACATTTTATGCACTTGCCTAAAGAAAGGACTTTGCTTTTCTCCAAAACCATTTGTACTATGATTTGCTTGGTTTATTGCATACAAATTCCACACCACTTTGTCCGGAAATAACTGCATGAAACCGGAAATATCCGGTTTTGTTTTGGCTAACTCAACCCCAGATATTGCCACAGCCCTTGTGTTTGTGTTTTCTGGATATTACCAATGTTCAAGATTGTTTTGAAAGTTTTTTTTTTTTACATCAGGGAACATTTAATTTTGTTCTGGGAAACACTCAGTGGTTCCACATGAAGACACCAGCTCTACACATTCGTATTTTCTAAGCTAGAAACTAGAGGAACTGCGGCAAACAAACATGATATTTCTGTTTGTATACATGACATTTTATGCACTTGTCCAACGAAAAGACTTTGCTTTTCTCCAAAACCATTTTTACTATGATTTGCTTGGTCTATTGCATACAAATTCCACACCACTTTGTCCGGATATGACTGCATGAAACCGGAAATATCCGCTTTCGTTTTGGTTAACTCAATACCAGATATTGCCACAGCCTCTGTGTTTGTGTTTTCTGGATATTATCAATGGTCATTATTGTTTGGAACTTTTTTTTTGATCAGGGAGCATTTAATTTTGTACAGGGAAACAATCACTGGATCCACATGCAGAAACCAGTTCTTCCTATTCGGGTATTCTAGGGAGAAAACTAGAGGAACTGCGGCAAACAAACATGATATTTCTGTTTGTATACATGACATTTTATGCACTTGCCTAAAGAAAGGAGTTTGCTTTTCTCCAAAACCATTTTTACTATGATTTGCTTGGTCTATTGCATACAAATTCCATACCACTTTGTCCGGATATGACTGCATGAAACCGGAAATATCCGCTTTCGTTTTGGTTAACTCAATACCAGATATTGCCACAGACTCTGTGTTTGTGTTTTCTGGATATTATCAATGGTCATTATTGTTTGGAACTTTTTTTTTGATCAGGGTGCATTTAATTTTGTACAGGGAAACAATCACTGGTTCCACCTGGAGACACCAGCTCTACACATTCGTATTTTCTAGCGAGAAAACTAGAGGAACTGCGGCAAGCAAACATGATATTTCTGTTTGTATACATGACATTTTATGCACTTGCCTAAAGAAAGGACTTTGCTTTTCTCCAAAACCATTTTTACTATGATTTGCTTGGTCTATTGCATACAAATTCCACACCACTTTGTCCGGATATGACTGCATGAACCCGGAAATATCCGGTTTTGTTTTGGTTAACTCAATCCCAGATATTGCCATAGCCCCTGTGTTTGTGTTTTCTGGATATTACCAATGGTCATTATTGTTTTGAACATTTTTTTTAATCAGGGAGCATTTAATTTTGTACAGGGAAACAATCACTGGTTCCACATGCAGAAACCAGTTCTTCCTATTCGTGTATTCTAGGGAGAAAACTAGAGGAACTGCGGCAAACAAACATGATATTTCTGTTTCTATACATGACATTTTATGCACTTGCCTAAAGAAAGGACTTTGCTTTTCTCCAAAACCATTTTTACTATGATTTGCTTGGTCTATTGCATACAAATTCCACACCACTTTGTCCGGATATGACTGGATGAAAGGGGAAATATCCGCTTTTGTTTTGGCTAACTCAATCACAGATATGCCACAGCCCCTGTGTTTGTGTTTTCTGGATATTATCAATGGTCATTATTGTTTTGAACGTTTTTTTTTAATCAGGGAGCATTTAATTTTGTACAGGGAAACAATCAATGGATCCACATGCAGAAACCAGTTCTTCCTATTCGGGTATTCTTGGGAGAAAACTAGAGGAACTGCGGCAAACAAACAGGATATTTCTGTATGTATACATGACATTTTATGCACTTGCCTAAAGAAAGGACTTTGCTTTTCTCCAAAACCATATTTACTATGATTTGCTTGGTCTATTGCATACAAATTCCACACCACTTTGTCCGGATATGACTGCATGAAACCGGAAATATCCGGTTTTGTTTTGGCTAACTCAATCCCAGATTGCCACAGCCTCTGTGTTTGTGTTTTCTGGATATTATCAATTGTCATTATTGTTTTGAACGTTTTTTTTTAATCAGGGAGCATTTAATTTTGTACAGGGAAACAATCACTGGATCCACATGCAGAAACCAGTTCTTCCTATTCGGGTATTCTAGGGAGAAAACTAGAGGAACTGCGGCAAACAAACATGATATTTCTGTTTGTATACATGACATTTTATGCACTTGCCTAAAGAAAGGAGTTTGCTTTTCTCCAAAACCATTTTTACTATGATTTGCTTGGTCTATTGCATACAAATTCCATACCACTTTGTCCGGATATGACTGCATGAAACCGGAAATATCCGCTTTCGTTTTGGTTAACTCAATACCAGATATTGCCACAGCCTCTGTGTTTGTGTTTTCTGGATATTATCAATGGTCATTATTGTTTGGAACTTTTTTTTTGATCAGGGAGCATTTAAATTTGTACAGGGAAACAATCACTGGTTCCACCTGGAGACACCAGCTCTACACATTCGTATTTTCTAGCGAGAAAACTAGAGGAACTGCGGCAAGCAAACATGATATTTCTGTTTGTATACATGACATTTTATGCTCTTGCCTAAAGAAAGGACTTTGCTTTTCTCCAAAACCATTTGTACTATGATTTGCTTGGTCTATTGCATACAAATTCCAGAACACTTTGTCCGGATATGACTGTATGAAACCGGAAATATCCGGTTTTGTTTTGGCTAACTCAATCCCAGTTTACCACAGCCTCTGTGTTTGTGTTTTCTGGATATTATCAATGGTCATTATTGTTTGGAACGTTTTTTTTTTTAATCAGGGAGTATTTAATTTTGTACAGGGAAACTATCACTGGTTCCACATGCAGAAACCAGTTCTTCCTATTCGTGTATTCTTGGGAGAAAACTAGAGGAACTGCGGCAAGCAAACATGATATCTCTGTTTGTATACATGGCATTTTATGCACTTGCCTAAAGAAAGGACTTTGCTTTTCTCCAAAACCATTTTTACTGTGATTTTCTCGGTTTATTGCATAGCAATTCCAGAACACTTTGTCCGGATATGACTGCATGTAACCGGAAATATCCGGTTTTGTTTTGGCTAACTCAATCCCAGATATTGCCACAGCCCCTGTGTTTGTGTTTCCTGGATATTATCAAAGGACTTCATTGTTTTGAAACATTTTTTTATCAGGGAACATTTAATTTTGTACTGGGAAACCCTCAGTGTTTCCACATGGAGAAACCAGCTCTAAACATTTGTAAATTATACGGAGAAAACTAGAGGAACTGCAGCAAACAAACATGATAATTCTGTTTGTATACATGACATTTTATGCACCTGCCTAATGAAATGACTTTGCTTTTCTCCAAAACCATTTTTACTATGATTTACTTGGTCTATTGCATACAAATTCCACACCACTTTGTCCGGATATGACTGGATGAAAGGGGAAATATCTGCTTCTGTTTTGGCTAACTCAATCACAGATATTGCGACAGCCTCTGTGTTTGTGTTTTCTGGATATTATCAAAGGACTTAATTGTTTTGAATGTTTTTTATCAGGGAACATTTAATTTTGTACTGGGAAACTCTAATTGGTTCCACATGGAGACACCAGCTCTACACATTCGTATTTTCTAGGAGAAAGCTAGAAGAACTGCGGCAAACAAACATGATATTTCTGTTTGTATACATGACATTTTATGCACTTGTCCAAAGAAAGGAGTTTGCTATTCTCCAAAACCATTTTTAATATGATTTGCTTGGTCTATTGCATACAAATTCCACACCACTTTGTCCGGATATGACTGCATGAAACCGGAAATATCCGGTTTTGTTTTGGCTAACTCAATCCCAGATATTGCCACAGCCTCTGTGTTTGTGTTTTCTGGATATTATCAATGGACTTTATTGTTTTCAAAATTATTTTTATCAGGGAACATTTAATTTTGTACTGGGAAACACTCAGTGGTTCCACATGGAGACACCAGCTCTACACATTCGTATTTTCTAAGGAGAAACTAGAGGAACTGCGGCAAACAAACAGGATATTTCTGTTTGTATACATGACATTTTATGCACTTGGCTAAAGAAAGGAGTTTGCTTTTCTCCAAAATCATTTTACTATGATTTGCTTTGTTCATTGCATACAAATTCCACACAACTTTGTCCGGATATGACTGCATGAAACCGGAAATATCCGGTTTTCTTTTGGCTAACTCAATCCCAGATATTGCCACAGCCCCTGTGTTTGTGTTTTCTGGATATTATCAAAGGACTTTATTGTTTTCAACGTTTTTTTTAATCAGGGAGCATTTAATTTTGTACAGGGAAACAATCACTGGATCCACATGCAGAAACCAGTTCTTCCTATTCGGGTATTCTAGGGAGAAATCTAGAGGAACTGCAGCAAACAAACATGATATTTCTGTTTGTACACATGACATTTTATGCACCTGCCTAATGAAATGACTTTGCTTTTCTCCAAAACCATTTCACTATGATTTGCTTGGTCTATGGCATACAAATTCCACACCACTTTGTCCGGATATGACTGGATGAAAGGGGAAATATCCGCTTTTGTTTTGGCTAACTCAATCACAGATATTGCCACAGCCTCTGTGTTTGTGTTTTCTGGATATTATCAAAGGACTTTATTGTTTTGAATGTTTTTTATCAGGGAACATTTAATTTTGTACTGGGAAACTCTAATTGGTTCCACATGGAGACACCAGCTCTACACATTCATATTTTCTAGGAGAAAGCTAGAAGAACTGCGGCAAACAAACATGATATTTCTGTTTGTATACATGACATTTTATGCACTTGTCCAAAGAAAAGACTTTGCTTTTCTCCAAAACCATTTTTACTATGATTTGCTTGGTCTATTGCATACAAATTCCACACCACTTTGTCCGGATATGACTGCATGAAACCGGAAATATCCGGTTTTGTTTTGGCTAACTCAATCCCAGATATTGCCACAGCCCCTGTGTTTGGGTTTTCTGGATATTATCAATGGTCATTATTGTTTGGAATGTTTTTTTTTAATCAGGGAGCATTTAATTTTGTACAGGGAAACAATCACTGGTTCCACATGCAGAAACCAGTTCTTCCTATTCGTGTATTCTAGGGAGAAAACTAGAGGAACTGCGGCAAACAAACATGATATTTCTGTTTGTATACATGACATTTTATGCACTTGCCTGAAGAAAGGAGTTTGGTTTTCTCCAAAACCATTTTTACTATGATTTGGTTGGTGTATTGCATACAAATTCCACACCACTTTGTCCGGATATGACTGCATGAAACCGGAAATATCCGGTTTTGTTTTGGCTAACTCAATCCCAGATTGCCACAGCCTCTGTGTTTGTGTTTTCTGGATATTATCAATTGTCATTATTGTTTTGAACGTTTTTTTTAATCAGGGAGCATTTAATTTTGTACAGGGAAACAATCACTGGATCCACAAGCAGAAACCAGTTCTTCCTATTCGGGTATTCTAGGGAGAAAACTAGAGGAACTGCGGCAAACAAACATGATATTTCTGTTTGTATACATGACATTTTATGCACTTGCCTAAAGAAAGGACTTTGCTTTTCTCCAAAACCATTTTTACTGTGATTTTCTCGGTTCATTGCATAGGAATTCCAGAACACTTTGTCCGGATATGACTGCATGAAAGTGGAAATATCCGCTTTTGTTTTGGCTAACTCTATCCCAGATATTGCCACAGCCCCTGTGTTTGAGTTTTCTGGATATTATCAAAGGACTTTATTGTTTTGAAACATTTTTTTTTATCAGGGAACACTTAATTTTGTACTGGGAAACACGCAGTGGTTCCACATGGACAAACCAGCTCTAAACATTTGTAAATTATACGGAGAATGCTAGAGGAACTGCAGCAAACAAACATGATAATTCTGTTTGTATACATGACATTTTATGCACCTGCCTAATGAAATGTCTTTGCTTTTCTCCAAAACCATTTGTACTATGATTTGCTTGGTCTATGGCATACAAATTCCACACCACTTTGTCCGGATATGACTGGATGAAAGGGAAAATATCCGCTTTTGTTTTGGCTAACTCAATCACAGATATTGCGACAGCCTCTGTGTTTGTGTTTTCTGGATATTATCAATGGTCATTATTGTTTGGAACTTTTTTTTTGATCAGGGAGCATTTAATTTTGTACTGGGAAACTCTAATTGGTTCCACATGGAGACACCAGCTCTACACATTCGTATTTTCTAGCGAGAAAACTAGAGGAACTGCGGCAAGCAAACATGATATTTCTGTTTGTATACATGACATTTTATGCACTTGCCTAAAGAAAGGACTTTGCTTTTCTCCAAAACCATTTTTACTGTGATTTTCTCGGTTCATTGCATAGCAATTCCAGAACACTTTGTCCGGATATGACTGTATGAAACCGGAAATATCCGGTTTTGTTTTGGCTGACTCAATCACAGATTGCCACAGCCTCTGTGTTTGTGTTTTCTGGATATTATCAATGGTCTTTATTGTTTTGAATTTTTTTTATCAGGGAACATTTAATTTTGTACTGGGAAACACTCAGTGGTTCCACATGGAGACACCAGCTCTACACATTCATATTTTCTAAGCGAGAAACTAGAGGAACTGCGGCAAACAAACATGATATTTCTGTTTGTATACATGACATTTTATGCACTTGGCTAAAGAAAGGACTTTGCTTTTCTCCAAAACCATTTTTACTGTGATTTTCTCGGTTCATTGCATAGGAATTCCAGAACACTTTGTCCGGATATGACTGCATGAAACCGGAAATATCCGGTATTGTTTTGGCTAACTCAATCCCAGATATTGCCACAGCCCCTGTGTTTGTGTTTTCTGGATATTATCAAAGGACTTTATTGTTTTGACACATTTTTTTTATCAGGGAACACTTAATTTTGTAATGGGAAACCCGCAGTGGTTCCACATGGAGAAACGAGCTCTAAACTTTTGTAAATTATACGGAGAATGCTAGAGGAACTGCAGCAAACAAACATGATAATTCTGTTTGCATACATGACATTTTATGCAGCTGCCTAATGAAATGTCTTTGCTTTTCTCCAAAACCATTTGTACTATGATTTGCTTGGTCTATGGCATACAAATTCCACACCACTTTGTCCGGATATGACTGGATGAAAGGGGAAATATCCGCTTTTGTTTTGGCTAACTCAATCACAGATATTGCGACAGCCTCTGTGTTTGTGTTTTCTGGATATTATCAAAGGACTTTATTATTTTGAATGTTTTTTATCAGGGAACATTTAATTTTGTACTGGGAAACTCTAATTGGTTCCACATGGAGACACCAGCTCTACACATTCGTATTTTCTAGGAGAAAGCTAGAAGAATTGCGGCAAACAAACATGATATTTCTGTTTGTATACATGACATTTTATGCACTTGCCTAAAGAAAATACTTTGCTTTTCTCCAAAACCGTTTTTACTATGATTTGCTTGGTCTATTGCATACAAATTCCGTACCACTTTGTCCGGATATAACTGCATGAAACCGGAAATATCCGGTTTTGTTTTGGCTAACTCAATCCCAGATTGCCACAGCCTCTGTGTTTGTGTTTTCTGAATATTATCAATTGTCATTATTGTTTTGAACGTTTTTTTTTTAATCAGGGAGCATTTAATTTTGTACAGGGAAACAATCACTGGATCCACATGCAGAAACCAGTTCTTCCTATTCGGGTATTCTAGGGAGAAAACTAGAGGAACTGCGGCAAACAAACATGATATTTCTGTTTGTATACATGACATTTTATGCACTTGCCTAAAGAAAGGACTTTGCTTTTCTCCAAAACCATTTTTACTGTGATTTTCTCGGTTCATTGCATAGGAATTCCAGAACACTTTGTCCGGATATGACTGCATGAAAGTGGAAATATCCGCTTTTGTTTTGGCTAACTCTATCCCAGATATTGCCACAGCCCCTGTGTTTGAGTTTTCTGGATATTATCAAAGGACTTTATTGTTTTGAAACATTTTTTTTATCAGGGAACACTTAATTTTGTACTGGGAAACACGCAGTGGTTCCACATGGACAAACCAGCTCTAAACATTTGTAAATTATACGGAGAATGCTAGAGGAACTGCAGCAAACAAACATGATAATTCTGTTTGTATACATGACATTTTATGCACCTGCCTAATGAAATGTCTTTGCTTTTCTCCAAAACCATTTGTACTATGATTTGCTTGGTCTATGGCATACAAATTCCACACCACTTTGTCCGGATATGACTGGATGAAAGGGAAAATATCCGCTTTTGTTTTGGCTAACTCAATCACAGATATTGCGACAGTCTCTGTGTTTGTTTTTTCTGGATATTATCAATGGTCTTTATTGTTTTGAATTTTTTTTTATCAGGGAACATTTAATTTTGTACTGGGAAACACTCAGTGGTTCCACATGGAGACACCAGCTCTACACATTCGTATTTTCTAAGCGAGAAACTAGAGGAACTGCGGCAAAAAAACAGGATATTTCTGTTTTTATACATGACATTTTATGCACTTGCCTAAAGAAAGGAATTTGCTTTTCTCCAAAACCATTTGTACTATGATTTGCTTGGTTTATTGCATACAAATTCCACACCACTTTGTCCGGAAATAACTGCATGAAACCGGAAATATCCGGTTTTGTTTTGGCTAACTCAACCCCAGATATTGCCACAGCCCTTGTGTTTGTGTTTTCTGGATATTACCAATGGTCAAGATTGTTTTGAAAGTGTTTTTTTTTTCATCAGGGAACATTTAATTTTGTTCTGGGAACACTCAGTGGTTCCACATGAAGACACCAGCTCTACACATTCGTATTTTCTAAGCGAGAATCTAGAGGAACTGCGGCAAACAAACATGATATTTCTGTTTGTGTACATGACATTTTATGCACTTGTCCAAAGAAAAGACTTTGCTTTTCTCCAAAACCATTTTTACTATGATTTGCTTGGTCTATTGCATACAAATTCCACACCACTTTGTCCGGATATGACTGCATGAAACCGGAAATATCCGGTTTTGTTTTGGCTAACTCAATCCCAGATATTGCCACAGCCCCTGTGTTTGGGTTTTCTGGATATTATCAATGGTCATTATTGTTTGGAATGTTTTTTTTTTTAATCAGGGAGCATTTAATTTTGTAGAGGGAAACAATAACTGGTTCCACATGCAGAAACCAGTTCTTCCTATTCGTGTATTCTAGGGAGAAAACTAGAGGAACTGCGGCAAACAAACATGATATTTCTGTTTGTATACATGACATTTTATGCACTTGCCTAAAGAAAGGACTTTGCTTTTCTCCAAAACCATTTTTACTATGATTTGCTTGGTCTATTGCATACAAATTCCACACCACTTTGTCCGGATATGACTGCATGAAACCGGAAATATCCGGTTTTGTTTTGGCTAACTCAATCGCAGATATTGCCACAGCCCCTGTGTTTGGGTTTTCTGGATATTATCAATGGTCATTATTGTTTTGAATGTTTTTTTTAATTAGGGAGCATTTAATTTTGTACAGGGAAACAATCACTGGTTCCACATGCAGAAACCAGTTCTTCCTATTCGTGTATTCTAGGGAGAAAACTAGAGGAACTTCGGCAAACAAACATGATATTTTTGTTTGTATACATGACATTTTATGCACTTGCCTATAGAAAGGACTTTGCTTTTCTCCAAAACCATTTTTACTATGATTTTCTCGGTCCATTGCATAGGAATTCCACACCACTTTGTCCGGATAAGACTGCATGAAACCGGAAATATCCGGTTTTGTTTTGGCTAACTCAATCCCAGATATTGCCACAGCCCCTGTGTCTGTGTTTTCTGGATATTACCAATGGTCTTTATTGTTTGGAACGGTTTTTTTAATCAGGGAGCATTTAATTTTGTGCTGGGAAACAATCGCTGGTTCCAGATGCAGAAACCAGTTCTTCCTATTCGTGTATTCTAGGGAGAAAACTAGAGGAACTGCGGGAAGCAAACATGATATTTCTGTTTGTATACATGACATTTTATGCACTTTGCTAAAGAAAGGACTTTGCTTTTCTCCAAAACCATTTTTACTATGATTTGCTTGGTCTATTGCATACAAATTCCACACCACTTTCTCCGGATATGACTGCATGAAACTGGAAATATCTGGTTTTGTTTTGGCCAACTCAATCCCAGATTGCCACAGCCTCTGTGTTTGTGTTTTCTGGATATTATCAGTGACCATTATTGTTTTGAAAGTTTTTATTTATCAGGGCACATTTAATTTTGTACTGGGAAACACTCAGTGGTTCCACATGGAGACACCAGCTCTACACATTCGTATTTTCTAAGCGAGAAACTAGAGGAACTGCGGCAAACAAACATGATATTTCTGTTTGTATACATGACATTTTATGCACTTGCCTAAAGAAAGGAGTTTGCTTTTCTCCAAAACCATTTTTACTGTGATTTTCTCGATTCATTGCATAGGCATTCCACACCACTTTTTCCGGATATGACTTCATGAAACTGCAAATATCCGGTTTTGTTTTGGCTAACACAATCCCAGATTGCCACAGCCCCTGTGTTTGTGTTTTCTGGATATTATCAAGCATCATTATTGTTTTGAATTTTTTTTTATCAGGGCGCATTTAATTTTGTACTGGGAAACACTCAGTGGTTCCACATGGAGACACCAGCTCTACACATTCGTATTTTCTATGAGAGAAACTAGAGGAACTGCGGCAAACAAACATGATATTTCTGTTAGTATACATGACATTTTATGCACTTGCCTAAAGAAAGGAGTTTGCTTTTCTCCAAAACCATTTTTTCTATGATTTGCTTGGTCCATTGCATACAAATTCCACACCACTTTGTCCGGATATGACTGCATGAAACCGGAAATATCCGGATTTGTTTTGGCTAACTCAATCCCAGATATTGCCACAGCCCCTGTGTTTGTGTTTTCTGGATATTATCAAAGGACTTTATTGTTTTGAAACATTTTTTTTATCAGGGAACATTTAATTTTGTACTGTGAAACCCTCAGTGGTTCCACATGGAGAAACCAGCTCTAAACATTTGTAATTTATACGGAGAATGCTAGAGGTACTGCAGCAAACAAACATGATATTTCTGTTTGTATACATGACATTTTATGCACCTGCCTAATGAAATGACTTTGCTTTTCTCCAAAACCATTTTTACTATCATTTGCTTGGTCTATTGCATACAAATTCCACACCACTTTGTCCGGATATGACTGGATGAAAGGGGAAATATCCGCTTTTGTTTTGGTTAACTCAATCCCAGATATTGCGACAGCCTCTGTGTTTGTGTTTTCTGGATATTATCAAAGGACTTTATTGTTTTGAATGTTTTTTATCAGGGAACATTTAATTTTGTACTGGGAAACTCTAATTGGTTCCACATGGAGACACCAGCTCTACACATTCATATTTTCTAGGAGAAAGCTAGAAGAACTGCGGCAAACAAACATGATATTTCTGTTTGTATACATGACATTTTATGCACTTGTCCAAAGAAAGGAGTTTGCTTTTCTACAAAACCATTTTTACTATGATTTGCTTGGTCTATTGCATACAAATTCCACACCACTTTGTCCGGATATGACTGCATGAAACCGGAAATATCCGGTTTTCTTTTGGCTAACTCAATCCCAGATATTGCCACAGCCTCTGTGTTTGTGTTTTCTGGATATTATCAATGGACTTTATTGTTTTCAAAATTATTTTTATCAGGGAACATTTAATTTTGTACTGGGAAACACTCAGTGGTTCCACATGGAGACACCAGCTCTACACATTCGTATTTTCTAAGCGAGAAACTAGAGGAACTGCGGCAAACAAACAGGATATTTCTGTTTGTATACATGACATTTTATGCACTTGGCTAAAGAAAGGAGTTTGCTTTTCTACAAAACCATTTTTACTATGATTTGCTTGGTCTATTGCATACAAATTCCACACCACTTTGTCCGGATATGACTGCATGAAACTGGAAATATCCGGTTTTCTTTTGGCTAACTCAATCCCAGATATTGCCACAGCCCCTGTGTTTGTGTTTTCTGGATATTATCAAAGGACTTTATTGTTTTCAACGTTTTTTTTAATCAGGGAGCATTTAATTTTTTACAGGGAAACAATCACTGGTTCCACATGCAGAAACAGTTCTCCTATTCGGGTATTCTAGGGAGAAATCTAGAGGAACTGCAGCAAACAAACATGATATTTCTGTTTGTACACATGACATTTTATGCACCTGCCTAATGAATTGACTTTGCTTTTCTCCAAAACCATTTTACTATGATTTGCTTGGTCTATGGCATACAAATTCCACACCACTTTGTCCGGATATGACTGGATGAAAGGGGAAATATCCGCTTTTGTTTTGGCTAACTCAATCACAGATATTGCGACAGCCTCTGTGTTTGTGTTTTCTGGATATTATCAAAGGACTTTATTGTTTTGAATGTTTTTTATCAGGGAACATTTAATTTTGTACTGGGAAACTCTAATTGGTTCCACATGGAGACACCAGCTCTACACATTCACATTTTCTAGGAGAAAGCTAGAAGAACTGCGGCAAAAAAACATGATATTTCTGTTTGTATACATGACATTTTATGCACTTGTCCAAAGAAAAGACTTTGCTTTTCTCCAAAACCATTTTTACTATGATTTGCTTGGTCTATTGCATACAAATTCCACACCACTTTGCCCGGATATGACTGCATGAACCCGGAAATATCCGGTTTTGTTTTGGTTAACTCAATCCCAGATATTGCCACAGCCTATGTGTTTGTGTTTTCTGGATATTACCAATGGTCATTATTGTTTTGAACATTTTTTTTAATCAGGGAGCATTTAATTTTGTACAGGGAAACAATCACTGGTTCCACATGCAGAAACCAGTTCTTCCTATTCCTGTATTCTAGGGAGAAAACTAGAGCAACTGCGGCAAACAAACATGATATTTCTGTTTGTATACATGACATTTTATGCACTTGCCTAAAGAAAGGAGTTTGCTTTTCTCCAAAACCATTTTTACTATGATTTGCTTGGTCTATTGCATACAAATTCCACACCACTTTTTCCGGATATGACTGGATGAAAGGGGAAATATCCGCTTTTGTTTTGGCTAACTCAATCCCAGATATTGCCACAGCCCCTGTGTTTGTGTTTTCTGGATATTATCAATGGTCATTATTGTTTTGAACGTTTTTTTTTAATCAGGGAGCATTTAATTTTGTACAGGGAAACAATCAATGGATCCACATGCAGAAACAAGTTCTTCCTATTCGTGTATTCTAGGGAGAAAACTAGAGGAACTGCGGCAAACAAACATGATATTTCTGTTTGTATACATGACATTTTATGCACTTGCCTAAAGAAAGGACTTTGCTTTTCTCCAAAACCATATTTACTATGATTTGCTTGGTCTATTGCATACAAATTCCACACCACTTTGTCCGGATATGACTGCATGAAACCGGAAATATCCGGTTTTGTTTTGGCTAACTCAATCCCAGATTGCCACAGCCTCTGTGTTTGTGTTTTCTGGATATTATCAATTGTCATTATTGTTTTGAACGTTTTTTTTTAATTAGGGAGCATTTAATTTTGTACAGGGAAACAATCACTGGATCCACATGGAGAAACCAGTTCTTCCTATTCGGGTATTCTAGGGAGAAAACTAGAGGAACTGCGGCAAACAAACATGATATTTCTGTTTGTATACATGACATTTTATGCACTTGCCTAAAGAAAATACTTTGCTTTTCTCCAAAACCATTTTTACTATGATTTGCTTGGTCTATTGCATACAAATTCCATACCACTTGTCCGGATATGACTGCATGAAACCGGAAATATCCGCTTTCGTTTTGGTTAACTCAATACCAGATATTGCCACAGCCTCTGTGTTTGTGTTTTCTGGATATTATCAATGGTCATTATTGTTTGGAACTTTTTTTTTGATCAGGGAGCATTTAATTTTGTACAGGGAAACAATCACTGGTTCCACCTGGAGACACCAGCTCTACACATTCGTATTTTGTAGCGAGAAAACTAGAGGAACTGCGGCAAGCAAACATGATATTTCTGTTTGTATACATGACATTTTATGCACTTGCCTAAAGAAAGGACTTTGCTTTTCTCCAAAACCATTTTTACTATGATTTGCTTGGTCTATTGCATACAAATTCCACACCACTTTGTCTGGATATGACTGTATGAAACCGGAAATATCCGGTTTTGTTTTGGCTAACTCAATCCCAGTTTGCCACAGCCTCTGTGTTTGTGTTTTCTGGATATTATCAATGGTCATTATTGTTTGGAACGTTTTTTTTTTAATCAGGGAGCATTTAATTTTCTACAGGGAAACTATCACTGGTTCCACATGCAGAAACCAGTTCTTCCTATTCGTGTATTCTTGGGAGAAAACTAGAGGAACTGCGGCAAGCAAACATGATATCTCTGTTTGTATACATGGCATTTTATGCACTTGCCTAAAGAAAGGACTTTGCTTTTCTCCAAAACCATTTTTACTGTGATTTTTTCAGTTTATTGCATAGCAATTCCAGAACACTTTGTCCGGATATGACTGCATGAAACCGGAAATATCCGGTTTTGTTTTGGCTAACTCAATCCCAGGTATTGCCACAGCCCCTGTGTTTGTGTTTTCTGGATATTATCAAAGGACTTCATTGTTTTGAAACATTTTTTTTATCAGGGAACATTTAATTTTGTACTGGGAAACCCTCAGTGTTTCCACATGGAGAAACCAGCTCTAAACATTTGTAAATTATACGGAGAAACCTAGAGGAACTGCAGCAAACAAACATGATAATTCTGTTTGTATACATGACATTTTATGCACCTGCCTAATGAAATGTCTTTGCTTTTCTCCAAAACCATTTTTACTATGATTTACTTGGTCTATTGCATACAAATTCCACACCACTTTGTCCGGATATGACTGGATGAAAGGGGAAATATCTGCTTCTGTTTTGGCTAACTCAATCACAGATATTGCGACAGCCTCTGTGTTTGTGTTTTCTGGATATTATCAAAGGACTTAATTGTTTTGAATGTTTTTTATCAGGGAACATTTAATTTTGTACTGGGAAACTCTAATTGGTTCCACATGGAGACACCAGCTCTACACATTCGTATTTTCTAGGAGAAAGCTAGAAGAACTGCGGCAAACAAACATGATATTTCTGTTTGTATACATGACATTTTATGCACTTGTCCAAAGAAAGGAGTTTGCTTTTCTCCAAAACCATTTTTACTATGATTTGCTTGGTCTATTGCATACAAATTCCACACCACTTTGTCCGGATATGACTGCATGAAACCGGAAATATCCGGTTTTCTTTTGGATAACTCAATCCCAGATATTGCCACAGCCTCTGTGTTTGTGTTTTCTGGATATTATCAATGGACTTTATTGTTTTCAAAATTATTTTTATCAGGGAACATTTAATTTTGTACTGGGAAACACTCAGTGGTTCCACATGGAGACACCAGCTCTACACATTCGTATTTTCTAAGCGAGAAACTAGAGGAACTGCGGCAAACAAACAGGATATTTCTGTTTGTATACATGACATTTTATGCACTTGTCCAAAGAAAGGAGTTTGGTTTTCTCCAAAACCATTTTTACTATGATTTGCTTGGTCTATTGCATACAAATTCCACACCACTTTGTCCGGATATGACTGGATGAAAGGGGAAATATCCGCTTTTGTTTTGGCTAACTCAATCCCAGATATTGCCACAGCCCCTGTGTTTGTGTTTTCTGGATATTATCAATGGTCTTTATTGTTTTGAACGTTTTTTTTAATCAGGGAGCATTTAATTTTGTACAGGGAAACAATGGATCCACATGCAGAAACCAGTTCTTCCTATTCGGGTATTCTTGGGAGAACTAGAGGAACTGCAGCAAGCAAACATGATATTTCTGTTTGTATACATGACATTTTATGCACTTGCCTAAAGAAAGGACTTTGCTTTTCTCCAAAACCATATTTACTATGATTTGCTTGGTCTATTGCATACAAATTCCACACCACTTTGTCCGGATATGACTACATGAAACCGGAAATATCCGGTTTTGTTTTGGCTAACTCAATCCCAGATTGCCACAGCCTCTGTGTTTGTGTTTTCTGGATATTATCAATTGTCATTATTGTTTTGAACGTTTTTTTTAATCAGGGATCATTTAATTTTGTGCAGGGAAACAATCACTGGATCCACATGCAGAAACCAGTTCTTCCTATTCGGGTATTCTAGGGAGAAAACTAGAGGAACTGTGGCAAGCAAACATGATATTTCTGTTTGTATACATGACATTTTATGCACTTGCCTAAAGAAAGGACTTTGCTTTTCTCCAAAACCATTTTTACTGTGATTTTCTCGGTTCATTGCATAGCAATTCCAGAACACTTTGTCGGGATATGACTGTATGAAACCGGAAATATCCGGTTTTGTTTTGGCTAACTCAATCCCAGATTGCCACAGCCTCTGTGTTTGTGTTTTCTGGATATTATCAATGGTCTTTATTGTTTTGAATTTTTTTTATCAGGGAACATTTAATTTTGTACTGGGAAACACTCAGTGGTTCCACATGGAGACACCAGCTCTACACATTCATATTTTCTAAGCGAGAAACTAGAGGAACTGCGGCAAACAAACATGATATTTCTGTTAGTATACATGGCATTTTATGCACTTGGCTAAAGAAAGGACTTTGCTTTTCTCCAAAACCATTTTTACTGTGATTTTCTCGGTTCATTGCATAGGAATTCCAGAAAACTTTGTCCGGATATGACTGCATGAAACCGGAAATATCCGGTTTTGTTTTGGCTAACTCTATCCCAGATATTGCCACAGCCCCTGTGTTTGTGTTTTCTGGATATTATCAAAGGACTTTATTGTTTTGAAACATTTTTTTTATCAGGGAACACTTAATTTTGTACTGGGAAACCCGCAGTGGTTCCACATGGAGAAACGAGCTCTAAACATTTGTAAATTATACGGAGAATGCTAGAGGAACTGCAGCAAACAAACATGATAATTCTGTTTGTATACATGACATTTTATGCACCTGCCTAATGAAATGTCTTTGCTTTTCTCCAAAACCATTTGTACTATGATTTGCTTGGTCTATGGCATACAAATTCCACACCACTTTGTTCGGATATGACTGGATGAAAGGGGAAATATCCGCTTTTGTTTTGGCTAACTCAATCACAGATATTGCGACAGCCTCTGTGTTTGTGTTTTCTGGATATTATCAAAGGACTTTATTGTTTTGAATGTTTTTTATCAGGGAACATTTAATTTTGTACTGGGAAACTCTAATTGGTTCCACATGGAGACACCAGCTCTACACATTCGTATTTTCTAGGAGAAAGCTTGAAGAACTGCGGCAAACAAACATGATATTTCTGTTTGTATACATGACATTTTATGCACTTGCCTAAAGAAAATAATTTGCTTTTCTCCAAAACCATTTTTACTATGATTTGCTTGGTCTATTGCATACAAATTCCATACCACTTTGTCCGGATATGACTGCATGAAACCGGAAATATCCGGTTTTGTTTTGGCTAACTCAATCCCAGTTTGCCACAGCCTCTGTGTTTGTGTTTTCTGGATATTATCAATGGTCATTATTGTTTGGAACGTTTTTTTTTAATCAGGGAGCATTTAATTTTGTACAGGGAAACAATCACTGGTTCCACATGCAGAAACCAGTTCTTCCTATTCCTGTATTCTTGGGAGAAAACTAGAGGAACTGCGGCAAGCAAACATGATATTTCTGTTTGTATACATGACATTTTATGCACTTGCCTAAAGAAAGGACTTTGCTTTTCTCCAAAACCATTTTTACTATGATTTACTTGGTCTATTGCATACAAATTCCACACCACTTTGTCTGGATATGACTGGATGAAAAGGGAAATATCTGCTTCTGTTTTGGCTAACTCAATCACCGATATTGCGGCAGCCTCTGTGTTTGTGTTTTCTGGATATTATCAAAGGACTTAATTGCTTTGAATGTTTTTTATCAGGGAACATTTAATTTTGTACTGGGAAACTCTAATTGGTTCCACATGGAGACACCATCTCTACACATTCGTATTTTCTAAGCGAGAAACTAGAGGAACTGCGGCAAACAAACATGATATTTCTGTTTGTATACATGACATTTTATGCACTTGTCCAAAGAAAGGAGTTTGATTTTCTCCAAAACCATTTTTACTATGATTTGCTTGGTCTATTGCATACAAATTCCACACCACTTTGTCCAGATATGACTGCATGAAACCGGAAATGTCCGGTTTTGTTTTGGTTAACTCAATCCCAGATATTGCCACAGCCACTGTGTTTGAGTTTTCTGGATATTATCAATGGTCATTATTGTTTGGAACGTTTTTGTTAATCAGGGAACATTTAATTTTGTACAGGGAAACAATCACTGGTTCCACATGGAGACACCAGCTGTACACCTTCGTATTTTCTAGCGAGAAAACTAGAGGAACTGCGGCAAGCAAACATGATATTTCTGTTTGTATACATGACATTTTATGCACTTGCCTAAAGAAAGGACTTTGCTTTTCTCCAAAACCATTTTTACTGTGATTTTCTCGGTTCATTGCATAGCAATTCCAGAACACTTTGTCCGGATATGACTGTATGAAACTGGAAATATCCGGTTTTGTTTTGGCTAACTCAATCCCAGATTGCCAAAGCCTCTGTGTTTGTGTTTTCTGGATATTATCAATGGTCTTTATTGTTTTGAATTTTTTTTATCAGGGAACATTTAATTTTGTACTGGGAAAAACTCAGTGGTTCCACATGGAGACACCAGCTCTACACATTCGTATTTCCTAAGCGAGAATCTAGAGGAACTGCGGCAAACAAACATGATATCTCTGTTTGTATACATGACATTTTATGCACTTGCCTAAAGAAAGTACTTTGCTTTAATCCAAAACCATTTTACTATGATTTGCTTGGTCTATTGCATATAAATTCCACACCACTTTGTCCGGATATGACTGGATGAAAGGGGAAATATCCGCTTTTGTTTTGGCTAACTCAATCTCAGATTTTGCGACAGCCTCTTGTTTGTGTTTTCTGGATATTATCAAAGGACTTTATTGTTTTGAATGTTTTTTTATCAGGGAACATTTAATTTTGTACTGGGAAACTCTAATTGTTTCCACATGGAGACACCAGCTCTACACATTCGTATTTTCTAGGAGAAAGCTAGAAGAACTGCGTCAAACAAACATGATATTTCTGTTTGTATACATGACATTTTATGCACTTGCCTAAAGAAAGGACTTTGCTTTTCTCCAGAACCATTTTTACTGTGATTTTCTCGGTTCATTGCATAGGATATCCAGAACACTTTGTCCGGATATGACTGCATGAAACCGGAAATATCCGGTTTTCTTTTGGCTAACTCAATCCCAGATATTGCCACAGCCCCTGTGTTTGTGTTTTCTGGATATTATCAATTGTCATTATTGTTTTGCAACATTTTTTTTATCAGGGAACATTTAATTTTGTACAGGGAAACAATCACTGGTTCCACATGCAGAAACCAGTTCTTCCTATTCGTGTATTTTTGGGGGAAAACTAGAGGATCTGCGGCAAGCAAACATGAGATTTCTGTTTGTATACATGACATTTTATGCACTTGCATAAAGAAAGGACTTTGCTTTTCTCCAAAACCATTTTTACTGTGATTTTCTCAGTTCATTGCATAGGCGTTCCAGAACACTTTGTCCGGATATGACTGCATGAAACCGGAAATATCCGGTTTTGTTTTGGCTAACTCAATCCCAGATATTGCCACAGCCCCTGTGTTTGTGTTTTCTGGATATTATCAAAGGACTTTATTGTTTTGAAACATTTTTTTATCAGGGAACATTTAATTTTGTACTGGGAAACCCTCAGTGGTTCCACATGGAGAAACCAGCTCTAAACATTTGTAAATTATACGGAGAATGCTAGAGGAACTGCAGCAAACAAACATGATATTTCTGTTTTTATACATGACATTTTATGTACTTGCCTAAAGAAATGAGTTTGCTTTTCTCCAAAAACATATTTACTATGATTTGCTTGGTCTATTGCATACAAATTCCACACCACTTTGTCCGGA
This sequence comes from Lepus europaeus, assembly GCF_033115175.1. Lineage (NCBI taxonomy): Eukaryota > Metazoa > Chordata > Mammalia > Lagomorpha > Leporidae > Lepus > Lepus europaeus. The sequence goes on from NW_026909118.1 coordinate 53,296, forward strand.
TATGACTGCATGAAACCGGAAATATCCAGTTTTGTTTTGGCTAACTCAATCCCAGATGGCCACAGCCTCTGTGTTTGTGTTTTCTGGATATTATCAATGGTCATTATTGTTGTGAACATTTATTTTCATCAGGGAGCATTTAATTTTGTACTGGGAAACACTCAGTGGTTCCACATGGAGACACCAGCTCTACACATTCTTATTTTCTAAGCGAGAAACTAGAGGAACTGCGGCAAACAAACATGATATTTCTGTTTGTATACATGACATTTTATGCACTTGCCTGAAGAAAGGAGTTTGCTTTTCTCCAAAACCATTTTTACTATGATTTGCTTGGTCTATTGCATACATATTCCACACCACTTTGTCCGGATATGACTGCATGAAACCGGAAATATCCGGTTTTGTTTTGGCTAACTCAATCTCAGATATTGCGACAGCCTCTTGTTTGTGTTTTCTGGATATTTCAAAAGACTTTATTGTTTTGAATGTTTTTTATCAGGGAACATTTAATTTTGTACTGGGAAACTCTAATTGGTTCCACATGGAGACACCAGCTCTACACATTCGTATTTTCTAGGAGAAAGCTAGAAGAACTGCGGCAAACAAACATGATATTTCTGTTTGTATACATGACATTTTATGCACTTGTCCAAACAAAGGAGTTTGCTTTTCTCCAGAACCATTTTTACTATGATTTTCTCGGTTCATTGCATAGCAATTCCAGAACACTTTGTCCGGATATGACTGTATGAAACCGGAAATATCCGGTTTTGTTTTGGCTAACTCAATCCCAGATTGCCACAGCCTCTGTGTTTGTGTCTTCTGGATATTATCAATGGTCTTTATTGTTTTGAATTTTTTTTTATCAGGGAACATTTAATTTTGTACTGGGAAACACTCAGTGGTTCCACATGGAGACACCAGCTCTACACATTCGTATTTCCTAAGTGAGAAACTAGAGGAACTGTGGCAAACAAACATGATATTTCTGTTTGTATACATGACATTTTATGCACTTGCCTAAAGAAAGGACTTTGCTTTTCTCCAGAACCATTTTTACTGTGATTTTCTCGGTTCATTGCATAGGAATTCCAGAACACTTTGTCCGGATATGACTGCATGAAACCGGAAATATCCGGTTTTGTTTTGGCTAACTCAATCCCAGATATTGCCACAGCCCCTGTGTTTGTGTTTTCTGGATATTATCAATGGTCATTATTGTTTTGAAACATTTTTTTTTTATCAGGGAACATTTAATTTTGTACAGGGAAACAATCACTGGTTCCACATGCAGAAACCAGTTCTTCCTATTCGTGTATTCTAGGGAGAACACTAGAGGAACTGCGGCAAGCAAACATGATATTTCTGTTTGTATACATGACATTTTATGCACTTGCCTAAAGAAAGGACTGCTTTTCACCAAAACCATTTTTACTATGATTTGCTTGGTCTATTGCATACAAATTCCACACCACTTTGTCCGGATATGACTGGATGAAAGTGGAAATATCCGGTTTTGTTTTGGCTAACTCAATTCCAGATATTGCCACAGCCCCTGTGTTTGTGTTTTCTGGATATTATCAAAGGACTTTATTGTTTTGAAACATTTTTTATCAGGGAACATTTAATTTTGTACTGGGAAACCCTCAGTGGTTCCACATGGAGAAACCAGCTCTAAACATTTGTAAATTATACGGAGAATGCTAGAGGAACTACAGCAAACAAACATGATATTTCTGTTTTTATACATGACATTTTATGTACTTGCCTAAAGAAATGAGTTTGCTTTTCTCCAAAACCATATTTACTATGATTTACTTGGTCTATTGCATACAAATTCCACACCAGTTTGTCCGGATATGACTGCATGAAACCGGAAATATCCGGTTTTGTTTTGGCTAACTCAATCCCAGATATTGCCACAGAACCTGTGTTTGTGTTTTCTGGATATTATCAATGGTCATTATTGTTTTGAACATTTATTTTTATCAGGGAGCATTTAATTTTGTACTGGGAAACACTCAGTGGTTCCACATGGAGACACCAGCTCTACACATTCTTATTTTCTAAGCGAGAAACTAGAGGAACTGCGGCAAACAAACATGATATTTCTTTTTGTTTACATGACATTTTATGCACTTGCCTAAAGAAAGGAGTTTGATTTTCTCCAAAACCATTTTTACTATGATTTGCTTGGTCTATTGCATACAAATTCCACACCACTTTGTCCGGATATGACTGCATGAAACCGGAAATATCCGGTTTTGTTTTGGCTAACTCAATCCCAGATATTGCCACAGCCCCTGTGTTTGTGTTTTCTGGATATTATCAATGGTCATTATTGTTTTGAACGTTTTAATCAGGGAGCATTTAATTTTGTACAGGGAAACAATCACTGGTTCCACATGGAGAAACAAGTTTTTCCTATTCGTGTATTCTAGGGAGAAAACTAGAGGAACTGTGGCAAACAAACATGATATCTCTGTTTGTATACATGACTTTTTATGCACTTGCCTAAAGAAAGGACTTTGCTTTTCTCCAAAAACATTTTACTATGATTTGCTTGGTCTATTGCATATAAATTCCACACCACTTTGTACGGATATGACTGGATTAAAGGGGAAATATCCGCTTTTGTTTTGGCTAACTCAATCACAGATATTGCCACAGCCCCTGTGTTTGTGTTTTCTGGATATTATCAAAGGACTTTATTGTTTTGAATGTTTTTTATCAGGGAACATTTAATTTTGTACTGGGAAACTCTAATTGGTTCCACATGGAGACACCAGCTCTACACATTCGTATTTTCTGGGAGAAAGCAAGAAGAACTGCTGCAAACAAACATGATATTTCTGTTTGTATACATGACATTTTATGCACTTGCCTAAAGAAAGGACTTTGCTTTTCTCCAAAACCATTTTTACTATGATTTGCTTGGTCTATTGCATACAAATTCCACACCACTTTGTCCGGATATGACTGCATGAAACCGGAAATATCCGGTTTTCTTTTGGCTAACTCAATCCCAGATATTGCCATAGCCCCTGTGTTTGTGTTTTCTGGATATTATCAATGGTCATTATTGTTTTGAATGTTTTTTTTTAATCAGGGAGCATTTAATTTTGTACAGGGAAACAATCACTGGTTCCACATGCAGAAACCAGTTCTTCCTATTCGGGTATTCTAGGGAGAAAACTAGAGGAACGGCGGCAAACAAACATGATATTTCTGTTTGTATACATGACATTTTATGCACTTGCCTGAAGAAAGGAGTTTGCTTTTCTCCAAAACCATTTTTACTATGATTTGCTTGGTCTATTGCATACAAATTCCACACCACTTTGTCCGGATATGACTGCATGAAACCGGAAATATCCGGTTTTGTTTTGGCTAACTCAATCCCAGATTGCCACAGCCTCTGTGTTTGTGTTTTCTGGATATTATCAATGGTCATTATTGTTTTGAAAGTTTTTTTATCAGGGAACATTTAATTTTGTACTGGGAAACCCTCAGTGGTTCCACATGGAGAAACCAGCTCTAAACATTTGTAAATTATACGGAGAATGCTAGAGGAACTGCAGCAAAGAAACATGATATTTCTGTTTGTATACATGACATTTTATGTACCTGCCTAATGAAATGACTTTGCTTTTCTCCAAAACCATTTTTACTATGATTTGCTTGGTCTATTGCATACAAATTCCACACGACTTTGTCCGGATATGACTGCATGAAACCGGAAATATCCGCTTTTGTTTTGGCTAACTCAATCATAGATATTGCGACAGCCTCTGTGTTTGTGTTTTCTGGATATTATCAAAGGACTTTATTGTTTTGAATGTTATTTATCAGAGAACATTCAATTTTGTACTGGGAAACTCTAATTGGTTCCACATGGAGACACCAGCTCTACACATTCGTATTTAATAAGGAAGAAACTAGAGGAACTGCGGCAAGCAAACATGATATTTCTGTTTGTATACATGACATTTTATGCACTTGCCTAAAGAAAGGACTTTGCTTTTCTCCAAAACCATTTTTACTGTGATTTTCTCGGTTCATTGCATAGGAACTCCAGAACACTTTGCCCGGATATGACTGCATGAAACCGGAAATATCCGGTTTTTTTTTGGCTAACTCAATCCCAGATATTGCCACAGCCCCTGTGTTTGTGTTTTCTGGATATTATCAAAGGACTTTATTGTTTTGAAACATTTTTTTATCAGGGAACATTAAATTTTGTACTGGGAAACACTCAGTGGTTCCACATGGAGACACCAGCTCTACACATTCGTACTTTCTAAGCGAGAAACTAGAGGAACTGCGACAAACAAACATGATATTTCTGTTTGTATACATGACATTTTATGCACCTGCCTAAAGAAAGGACTTTGCTTTTCTCCAAAACCATTTTTACTATGATTTGCTTGGTCTATTGCATACAAATTCCACACCACTTTGTCCGGATATGACTGCATGAAACCGGAAATATCCGTTTTGTTTTGGCTAACTCAATCCCAGATATTGCCGCAGCCCCTGTGTTTGTGTTTTCTGGATATTATCAATGGTCATTATGGTTTTGAACTTTTTTTTTTAATCAGGGAGCATTTAATTTTGTACAGGGAAACAATCAGTAGTTCCACATGGAGAAACCATTTCTTCCTATTCGTGTATTCTGGGGCGAAAACTAGAGGAACTGCGGCAAACAAACTTGATATTTCTGTTTGTATACATGACATTTTATGCACTTGCCTAAAGAAAGGACTTTGCTTTTCTCCAAAACCATTTTACTATGATTTGCTTGGTCTATTGCATAGAAATTCCACACCACTTTGTCCGGATATGACTGGATGAAAGGGGAAATATCCGCTTTTTTTTGGCTAACACAATCACAGATATTGCGACAGCGTCTGTGTTTGTGTTTTCTGGATATTATCAAAGGACTTTATTGTTTTGAATGTTTTTTATCAGGGAACATTTAATTTTGTACTGGGAAACTCTAATTGGTTCCACATGGAGACACAAGCTCTACACATTCGTATTTTCTAGGAGAAAGCTAGAAGAACTGTGGCAAACAAACATGATATTTCTGTTTGTATACATGACATTTTATGCACTTGTCCAACGAAAAGACTTTGCTTTTCTCCAAAACCATTTTTACTATGATTTCTTGGTCTATTGCATACAAATTCCACACCACTTTGTCCGGATATGACTGCATGAAACCGGAAATATCCGGTTTTGTTTTGGTAACTCAATACCAGATATTGCCACAGCCTCTGTGTTTGGGTTTTCTGGATATTACCAATGGTCATTATTGTTTTGAATGTTTTTTTTATCAGTGAGCATTTAATTTTTTACAGGGAAACAATCACTGATTCCACATGCAGAAACCAGTTCTTCCTATTCGTGTATTCTAGGGAGAAAACTAGAGGAACTGCGGCAAGCAAACATGATATTTCTGTTTGTATACATGACATTTTATGCACTTGCCTAAAGAAATGAGTATGCTTTTCTCCAAAACCATTTTTACTATGATTTGCTTGGTCTATTGCATACAAATTCCACACCACTTTGTCCGGATATGACTGCATGAAACCGGAAATATCCGGTTTTGTTTTGGCTAACTCAATCCCAGATATTGCCACAGCCCCTGTGTTTGTGTTTTCTGGATATTATCAATGGTCATTATGGTTTTGAACGTTTTTTTTTAATCAGGGAGCATTTAATTTTGTACAGGGAAACAATCACTGGTTCCACATGCAGAAAGCAGTTCTTCCTATTCCTGTATTCTTGGGAGAAAACTAGTGGAACTGCGGCAAGCAAACATGATATTTCTGTTTGTATACATGACATTTTATGCACTTGCCTAAAGAAAGGAGTTTGCTTTTCTCCAAAACCATGTTACTATGATTTGCTTGGTCTATTGCATACAAATTCCACACCACTTTGTCCGGATGTGACTGCCTGAAACCGGAAATATCCGGTTTTGTTTTGCCTATCTTAATCCCAGATATTGCCACAGCCCCTCTTTTTGTGTTTTCTGGATATTATCAATGGTCATTATTGTTTTGAACGTTTTTTTTATCAGGGAGCATTTAATTTTTTACAGGGAAACAATCACTGGATCCACATGCAGAAAGCAGTTCTTCCTATTCGGGTATTCTAGGGAGAAAACTAGAGGAACTGCGGCAAACAAACATGATATTTCTGTTTGTAAACATAACATTTTATGCACTTGCCTAAAGAAAGGACTTTGCTTTTCTCCAAAACCATTTTCACTGTGATTTTCTCGGTTCATTGCATAGGAATTCCAGAACACTTTGTCCGGATATGACTGGATGAAACCGGAAATATCCGCTTTTTTTTGGCTAACTCAATCCCAGATATTGCCACAGCCCCTGTGTTTGTGTTTTCTGGATATTATCAAAGGACTTTATTGTTTTGAAACATTTTTTTTTATCAGGGAACATTAAATTTTGTACTGGGAAACACTCAGTGGTTGCACATGGAGACTCCAGCTCTACACATTCGTATTTTCTAAGCGAGAAACTAGAGGAACTGCGGCAAACAATCATGATATTTCTGTTTGTATACATGACATTTTATGCACTTGCCTACAGAAAGGAGTTTGCTTTTCTCCAAAACCATTTTTACTATGATTTGCTTGGTCTATTTCATACAAATTCCACACCACTTTGTCCGGATATGACTGCATGAAACCGGAAATATCCGGTTTTGTTTTGGCTAACTCAATCCCAGATATTGCCGCAGCCCCTGTGTTTGTGTTTTCTGGATATTATCAATGGTAATTATGGTTTTGAACTTTTTTTTTAATCAGGGAGCATTTAATTTTGTAGAGGGAAACAATCAGTAGTTCCACATGGAGAAACCAGTTCTTCCTATTCGTGTATTCTGGGGCGAAAACTAGAGGAACTGCGGCAAACAAACATGATATCTCTGTTTGTATACATGACATTTTATGCACTTGCCTAAAGAAAGGACTTTGCTTTTCTCCAAAACCATTTTACTATGATTTTCTTGGTCTATTGCATATAAATTCCACACCACTTTGTCCGGATATGACTGGATGAAAGGGGAAATATCTGTTTTTTTTTTGGCTAACTCAATCACAGATATTGCGACAGCCTCTGTGTTTGTGTTTTCTGGATATTATCAAAGGACTTTATTGTTTTGAATGTTTTTTATCAGGGAACATTTAATTTTGTACTGGGAAACTCTAATTGGTTCCACATGGAGACACCAGGTCTACACATTCGTATTTTCTAGGAGAAAGCTAGAAGAACTGCGGCAAACAAACATGATATTTCTGTTTGTATACATGACATTTTATGCACTTGCCTAAAGAAAGGAGTTTGCTTTTCTCCAAAACCATGTTACTATGATTTGCTTGGTCTATTGCATACAAATTCCACACCACTTTGTCCGGATATGACTGCATGAACCCGGAAATATCCGGTATTGTGTTGGTTAACTCAATCCCAGATATTGCCACAGCCCCTGTGTTTGTTTTTTCTGGATATTATCAATGGTCATTATTGTTTTGAACGTTTTTTTTTTATCAGTGAGCATTTAAATTTGTACAGGGAAACAATCACTGATTCCACATGCAGAAACCAGTTCTTCCTATTCGTGTATTCTAGGGAGAAAACTAGAGGAACTGCGGCAAGCAAACATGATATTTCTGTTTGTATACATGACATTTTATGCACTTGCCTAAAGAAATGAGTATGCTTTTCTCCAAAACCATTTTTACTATGATTTGCTTGGTCTATTGCATACAAATTCCACACCACTTTGTCCGGATATGACTGCATGAAACCGGAAATATCCGGTTTTGTTTTGGCTAACTCAATCCCAGATATTGCCACAGCCCCTGTGTTTGTGTTTTCTGGATATTATCAATGGTCATTATTGTTTGGAACGTTTTTTTTAAATCAGGGAGCATTTAATTTTTTACAGGGAAACAATCACTGGATCCACATGCAGAAACCAGTTCTTCCTATTCGTGTATTCTAGGGAGAAAACTAGAGGAACTGCGGCAAACAAACAGGATATTTCTGTTTGTATACATGACATTTTATGCACTTGCCTAAAGAAAGGACTTTGCTTTTCTCCAAAACCATTTTTACTGTGATTTTCTCAGTTCATTGCATAGGCGTTCCAGAACACTTTGTCCGGATATGACTGCATGAAACCGGAAATATCCGGTTTTGTTTTGGCTAACTCAATCCCAGATATTGCCACAGCCCCTGTGTTTGTGTTTTCTGGATATTATCAAAGGACTTTATTGTTTTGAAATATTTTTTTTTATCAGGGAACATTTAATTTTGTACTGGGAAACCCTCAGTGGTTCCACATGGAGAAACCAGCTCTAAACATTTGTAAATTATACGGAGAATGCTAGAGGAACTGCAGCAAACAAACATGATAATTCTGTTTGTATACATGACATTTTATGCACCTGCCTAATGAAATGACTTTGCTTATCTCCAAAACCATTTTTACTATGATTTGCTTGGTCTATTGCATACAAATTCCACACCACTTTGTCCGGATATGACTGCATGAAACCGGAAATATCCGGTTTTGTTTTGGCTAACTCAATCCCAGATATTGCCACAGCCCCTGTGTTTGTGTTTTATGGATATTATCAATTGTCATTATTGTTTGGAACGTTTTTTTTAAATCAGGGAGCATTTAATTTTGTACTGGGAAACAATCACTGGATCCACATGCAGAAACCAGTTCTTCCTATTCGTGTATTCTAGGGAGAAAACTAGAGGAACTGCGGCAAACAAACAGGATATTTCTGTTTGTATACATGACATTTTATGCACTTGCCTAAAGAAAGGACTTTGCTTTTCTCCAAAACCATTTTTACTGTGATTTTCTCGGTTCATTGCATAGGCATTCCAGAACACTTTGTCCGGATATGACTGCATGAAACCGGAAATATCCGGTTTTGTTTTGGCTAACTCAATCCCAGATATTGCCACAGCCCCTGTGTTTGTGTTTTCTGGATATTATCAAAGGACTTTATTGTTTTGAAACATTTTTTTTTATCAGGGAACATTTAATTTTCTACTGGGAAACCCTCAGTGGTTCCACATGGAGAAACCAGCTCTAAACATTTGTAAATTATACGGAGAATGCTAGAGGAACTGCAGCAAACAAACATGATAATTCTGTTTGTATACATGATATTTTATGCACCTGCCTAATGAAATGACTTTGCTTTTCTCCAAAACCATTTTTACTATGATTTGCTTGGTCTATTGCATACAAATTCCACACCACTTTGTCCGGATATGACTGCATGAAACCGGAAATATCCGGTTTTGTTTTGGCTAACTCAATCCCAGATATTGCCACAGCCCCTGTGTTTGTGTTTTCTGGATATTATCAATGGTCATTATTGTTTGGAACGTTTTTTTTAAATCATGGAGCATTTAATTTTTTACAGGGAAACAATCACTGGATCCACATGCAGAAACCAGTTCTTCCTATTCGTGTATTCTAGGGAGAAAACTAGAGGAACTGCGGCAAACAAACAGGATATCTCTGTTTGTATACATGATATTTTATGCACTTGCCTAAAGAAAGGAGTTTGCTTTTCTCCAAAACCATTTTACTATGATTTGCTTGGTCTATTGCATATAAATTCCACACCACTTTGTCCGGATATGACTGGATGAAAGGGGAAATATCCGCTTTTTTTTGGCTAACTCAATCACAGATATTGCGACAGCCTCTGTGTTTGTGTTTTCTGGATATTATCAAAGGACTTTATTGTTTTGAATGTTTTTTATCAGGGAACATTTAATTTTGTACTGGGAAACTCTAATTGGTTCCACATGGAGACACCAGGTCTACACATTCGTATTTTCTAGGAGAAAGCTAGAAGAACTGCGGCAAACAAACATGATATTTCTGTTTGTATACATGACATTTTATGCACTTGCCTAAAGAAAGGAGTTTGCTTTTCTCCAAAACCATTTTTACTATGATTTGCTTGGTCTATTGCATACAAATTCCACACCACTTTGTCCGGATATGACTGCATGAAACCGGAAATATCCGGTTTTGTTTTGGCTAACTCAATCCCAGATATTGCCACAGCCCCTGTGTTTGGGTTTTCTGGATATTATCAATGGTCATTATTGTTTTGAATGTTTTTTTAATCAGGGAGCATTTAATTTTGTACAGGGAAACAATCACTGGTTCCACATGTAGAAACCAGTTCTTCAATTTCGGGTATTCTAGGGAGAAACCTAGAGGAACTGCGGCAAGCAAACATGATATTTCTGTTTGTATACATGACATTTTATGCACTTGCCTAAAGAAATGAGTATGCTTTTCTCCAAAACCATTTTTACTATGATTTGCTTGGTCTATTGCATACAAATTCCACACCACTTTGTCCGGATATGACTGCATGAAACCGGAAATATCCGGTTTTGTTTTGGCTAACTCAATCCCAGATATTGCCACAGCCCCTGTGTTTGTGTTTTATGGATATTATCAATGGTCATTATGGTTTTGAACGTTTTTTTTAATCAGGGAGCATTTTATTTTGTACAGGGAAACAATCACTGGTTCCACATGCAGAAACCAGTTCTTCCTATTCCTGTATTCTTGGGAGAAAACTAGAGGAACTGCGGCAAGCAAACATGATATTTCTGTTTGTATACATGACATTTTATGCACTTGCCTAAAGAAAGGAGTTTGCTTTTCTCCAAAACCATTTTTACTATGATTTGCTTGGTCTATTGCATACAAATTCCACACCACTTTGTCCGGATATGACTGCATGAAACCGGAAATATGCGGTTTTGTTTTGGCTAACTCAATCCCAGATTGCCACAGCCTCTGTGTTTGTGTTTTCTGGATATTACCAATGGTCATTATTGTTCTGAATGTTTTTTATCAGGGAACATTTAATTTTGTACTGGGAAACACTCAGTGGTTCCACATGGAGACTCCAGCTCTACACATTCGTATTTTCTAAGCGAGAAACTAGAGGAACTGCGGCAAACAAACATGATATTTCTGTTTGTATACATGACATTTTATGCACTTGCCTAAAAAAAGGAGTTTGCTTTTCTCCAAAACCATTTTTACTATGATTTGCTTGGTCTATTTCATACAAATTCCACACCACTTTGTCCGGATATGACTGCATGAAACCGGAAATATCCGTTTTGTTTTGGCTAACTCAATCCCAGATATTGCCGCAGCCCCTGTGTTTGTGTTTTCTGGATATTATCAATGGTCATTATGGTTTTGAACTTTTTTTTTTAATCAGGGAGCATTTAATTTTGTACAGGGAAACAATCAGTAGTTCCACATGGAGAAACCATTTCTTCCTATTCGTGTATTCTGGGGCGAAAACTAGAGGAACTGCGGCAAACAAACTTGATATTTCTGTTTGTATAAATGACATTTTATGCACTTGCCTAAAGAAAGGACTTTGCTTTTCTCCAAAACCATTTTACTATGATTTGCTTGGTCTATTGCATAGAAATTCCACACCACTTTGTCCGGATATGACTGGATGAAAGGGGAAATATCCGCTTTTTTTTGGCTAACAGAATCACAGATATTGCGACAGCGTCTGTGTTTGTGTTTTCTGGATATTATCAAAGGACTTTATTGTTTTGAATGTTTTTTATCAGGGAACATTTAATTTTGTACTGGGAAACTCTAATTGGTTCCACATGGAGACACAAGCTCTACACATTCGTATTTTCTAGGAGAAAGCTAGAAGAACTGTGGCAAACAAACATGATATTTCTGTTTCTATACATGACATTTTATGCACTTGTCCAACGAAAAGACTTTGCTTTTCTCCAAAACCATTTTTACTATGATTTCTTGGTCTATTGCATACAAATTCCACACCACTTTGTCCGGATATGACTGCATGAAACCGGAAATATCCGGTTTTGTTTTGGTAACTCAATACCAGATATTGCCACAGCCTCTGTGTTTGGGTTTTCTGGATATTACCAATGGTCATTATTGTTTTGAATGTTTTTTTTTATCAGTGAGCATTTAATTTTTTACAGGGAAACAATCACTGATTCCACATGCAGAAACCAGTTCTTCCTATTCGTGTATTCTAGGGAGAAAACTAGAGGAACTGCGGCAAGCAAACATGATATTTCTGTTTGTATACATGACATTTTATGCACTTGCCTAAAGAAATGAGTATGCTTTTCTCCAAAACCATTTTTACTATGATTTGCTTGGTCTATTGCATACAAATTCCACACCACTTTGTCCGGATATGACTGCATGAAACCGGAAATATCCGGTTTTGTTTTGGCTAACTCAATCCCAGATATTGCCACAGCCCCTGTGTTTGTGTTTTCTGGATATTATCAATGGTCATTATGGTTTTGAACGTTTTTTTTAATCAGGGAGCATTTAATTTTGTACAGGGAAACAATCACTGGTTCCACATGCAGAAAGCAGTTCTTCCTATTCCTGTATTCTTGGGAGAAAACTAGTGGAACTGCGGCAAGCAAACATGATATTTCTGTTTGTATACATGACATTTTATGCACTTGCCTAAAGAAAGGAGTTTGCTTTTCTCCAAAACCATGTTACTATGATTTGCTTGGTCTATTGCATACAAATTCCACACCACTTTGTCCGGATGTGACTGCATGAAACCGGAAATATCCGGTTTTGTTTTGCCTATCTTAATCCCAGATTATGCCACAGCCCCTGTTTTTGTGTTTTCTGGATATTATCAATGGTCATTATTGTTTTGAACGTTTTTTTTATCAGGGAGCATTTAATTTTTTACAGGGAAACAATCACTGGATCCACATGCAGAAAGCAGTTCTTCCTATTCGGGTATTCTAGGGAGAAAACTAGAGGAACTGCGGCAAACAAACATGATATTTCTGTTTGTAAACATGACATTTTATGCACTTGCCTAAAGAAAGGACTTTGCTTTTCTCCAAAACCATTTTCACTGTGATTTTCTCGGTTCATTGCATAGGAATTCCAGAACACTTTGTCCGGATATGACTGGATGAAACCGGAAATATCCGCTTTTTTTTGGCTAACTCAATCCCAGATATTGCCACAGCCCCTGTGTTTGTGTTTTCTGGATATAATCAAAGGACTTTATTGTTTTGAAACATTTTTTTTTATCAGGGAACATTAAATTTTGTACTGGGAAACACTCAGTGGTTCCACATGGAGACTCCAGCTCTACACATTCGTATTTTCTAAGCGAGAAACTAGAGGAACTGCGGCAAACAATCATGATATTTCTGTTTGTATACATGACATTTTATGCACTTGCCTACAGAAAGGAGTTTGCTTTTCTCCAAAACCATTTTTACTATGATTTGCTTGGTCTATTTCATACAAATTCCACACCACTTTTTCCGGATATGACTGCATGAAACCGGAAATATCCGGTTTTGTTTTGGCTAACTCAATCCCAGATATTGCCGCAGCCCCTGTTTTGTGTTTTCTGGATATTATCAATGGTAATTATGGTTTTGAACTTTTTTTTTAATCAGGGAGCATTTAATTTTGTAGAGGGAAACAATCAGTAGTTCCACATGGAGAAACCAGTTCTTCCTATTCGTGTATTCTGGGGCGAAAACTAGAGGAACTGCGGCAAACAAGCATGATATCTCTGTTTGTATACATGACATTTTATGCACTTGCCTAAAGAAAGGACTTTGCTTTTCTCCAAAACCATTTTACTATGATTTTCTTGGTCTATTGCATATAAATTCCACACCACTTTGTCCGGATATGACTGGATGAAAGGGGAAATATCTGTTTTTTTTTTGGCTAACTCAATCACAGATATTGCGACAGCCTCTGTGTTTGTGTTTTCTGGATATTATCAAAGGACTTTATTGTTTTGAATGTTTTTTATCAGGGAACATTTAATTTTGTACTGGGAAACTCTAATTGGTTCCACATGGAGACACCAGGTCTACACATTCGTATTTTCTAGGAGAAAGCTAGAAGAACTGCGGCAAACAAACATGATATTTCTGTTTGTATACATGACATTTTATGCACTTGCCTAAAGAAAGGAGTTTGCTTTTCTCCAAAACCATGTTACTATGATTTGCTTGGTCTATTGCATACAAATTCCACACCACTTTGTCCGGATATGACTGCATGAACCCGGAAATATCCGGTATTGTGTTGGTTAACTCAATCCCAGATATTGCCACAGCCCCTGTGTTTGTGTTTTCTGGATATTATCAATGGTCATTATTGTTTTGAACGTTTTTTTTTATCAGTGAGCATTTAAATTTGTACAGGGAAACAATCACTGATTCCACATGCAGAAACCAGTTCTTCCTATTCGTGTATTCTAGGGAGAAAACTAGAGGAACTGTGGCAAGCAAACATGATATTTCTGTTTGTATACATGACATTTTATGCACTTGCCTAAAGAAATGAGTATGCTTTTCTCCAAAACCATTTTTACTATGATTTGCTTGGTCTATTGCATACAAATTCCACACCACTTTGTCCGGATATGACTGCATGAAACCGGAAATATCCGGTTTTGTTTTGGCTAACTCAATCCCAGATATTGCCACAGCCCCTGTGTTTCTGTTTTCTGGATATTATCAATGGTCATTATTGTTTGGAACGTTTTTTTTAAATCAGGGAGCATTTAATTTTTTACAGGGAAACAATCACTGGATCCACATGCAGAAACCAGTTCTTCCTATTCGTGTATTCTAGGGAGAAAACTAGAGGAACTGCGGCAAACAAACAGGATATTTCTGTTTGTATACATTACATTTTATGCACTTGCCTAAAGAAAGGACTTTGCTTTTCTCCAAAACCATTTTTACTGTGATTTTCTCAGTTCATTGCATAGGCGTTCCAGAACACTTTGTCCGGATATGACTGCATGAAACCGGAAATATCCGGTTTTGTTTTGGCTAACTCAATCCCAGATATTGCCACAGCCCCTGTGTTTGTGTTTTCTGGATATTATCAAAGGACTTTATTGTTTTGAAATATTTTTTTTTATCAGGGAACATTTAATTTTGTACTGGGAAACCCTCAGTGGTTCCACATGGAGAAACCAGCTCTAAACATTTGTAAATTATACGGAGAATGCTAGAGGAACTGCAGCAAACAAACATGATAATTCTGTTTGTATACATGACATTTTATGCACCTGCCTAATGAAATGACTTTGCTTTTCTCCAAAACCATTTTTACTATGATTTGCTTGGTCTATTGCATACAAATTCCACACCACTTTGTCCGGATATGACTGCATGAAACCGGAAATATCCGGTTTTGTTTTGGCTAACTCAATCCCAGATATTGCCACAGCCCCTGTGTTTGTTTTATGGATATTATCAATGGTCATTATTGTTTGGAACGTTTTTTTTAAATCAGGGAGCATTTAATTTTGTACTGGGAAACAATCACTGGATCCACATGCAGAAACCAGTTCTTCCTATTCGTGTATTCTAGGGAGAAAACTAGAGGAACTGCGGCAAACAAACAGGATATTTCTGTTTGTATACATGACATTTTATGCACTTGCCTAAAGAAAGGACTTTGCTTTTCTCCAAAACCATTTTTACTGTGATTTTCTCGGTTCATTGCATAGGCATTCCAGAACACTTTGTCCGGATATGACTGCATGAAACCGGAAATATCCGGTTTTGTTTTGGCTAACTCAATCCCAGATATTGCCACAGCCCCTGTGTTTGTGTTTTCTGGATATTATCAAAGGACTTTATTGTTTTGAAACATTTTTTTTTTATCAGGGAACATTTAATTTTGTACTGGGAAACCCTCAGTGCTTCCACATGGAGAAACCAGCTCTAAACATTTGTAAATTATACGGAGAATGCTAGAGGAACTGCAGCAAACAAACATGATAATTCTGTTTGTATACATGATATTTTATGCACCTGCCTAATGAAATGACTTTGCTTTTCTCCAAAACCATTTTTACTATGATTTGCTTGGTCTATTGCATACAAATTCCACACCACTTTGTCCGGATATGACTGCATGAAACCGGAAATATCCGGTTTTGTTTGGGCTAACTCAATCCCAGATATTGCCACAGCCCCTGTGTTTGTGTTTTCTGGATATTATCAATGGTCATTATTGTTTGGAACGTTTTTTTTAAATCATGGAGCATTTAATTTTTTACAGGGAAACAATCACTGGATCCACATGCAGAAACCAGTTCTTCCTATTCGTGTATTCTAGGGAGAAAACTAGAGGAACTGCGGCAAACAAACAGGATATCTCTGTTTGTATACATGATATTTTATGCACTTGCCTAAAGAAAGGAGTTTGCTTTTCTCCAAAACCATTTTACTATGATTTGCTTGGTCTATTGCATATAAATTCCACACCACTTTGTCCGGATATGACTGGATGAAAGGGGAAATATCCGCTTTTTTTTGGCTAACTCAATCACAGATATTGCGACAGCCTCTGTGTTTGTGTTTTCTGGATATTATCAAAGGACTTTATTGTTTTGAATGTTTTTTATCAGGGAACATTTAATTTTGTACTGGGAAACTCTAATTGGTTCCACATGGAGACACCAGGTCTACACATTCGTATTTTCTAGGAGAAAGCTATAAGAACTGCGGCAAACAAACATGATATTTCTGTTTGTATACATGACATTTTATGCACTTGCCTAAAGAAAGGAGTTTGCTTTTCTCCAAAACCATTTTTACTATGATTTGCTTGGTCTATTGCATACAAATTCCACACCACTTTGTCCGGATATGACTGCATGAAACCGGAAATATCCGGTTTTGTTTTGGCTAACTCAATCACAGATATTGCCACAGCCCCTGTGTTTGGGTTTTCTGGATATTATCAATGGTCATTATTGTTTTGAATGTTTTTTTAATCAGGGAGCATTTAATTTTGTACAGGGAAACAATCACTGGTTCCACATGTAGAAACCAGTTCTTCAATTTCGGGTATTCTAGGGAGAAACCTAGAGGAACTGCGGCAAGCAAACATGATATTTCTGTTTGTATACATGACATTTTATGCACTTGCCTAAAGAAATGAGTATGCTTTTCTCCAAAACAATTTTTACTATGATTTGCTTGGTCTATTGCATACAAATTCCACACCACTTTGTCCGGATATGACTGCATGAAACCGGAAATATCCGGTTTTGTTTTGGCTAACTCAATCCCAGATATTGCCACAGCCCCTGTGTTTGTGTTTTATGGATATTATCAATGGTCATTATGGTTTTGAACGTTTTTTTTAATCAGGGAGCATTTTATTTTGTACAGGGAAACAATCACTGGATCCACATGCAGAAACCAGTTCTTCCTATTCCTGTATTCTTGGGAGAAAACTAGAGGAACTGCGGCAAGCAAACATGATATTTCTGTTTGTATACATGACATTTTATGCACTTGCCTAAAGAAAGGAGTTTGCTTTTCTCCAAAACCATTTTACTATGATTTGTTTGGTCTATTGCATACAAATTCCACACCACTTTGTCCGGATATGATTGGATGAAAGGGGAAATGTCCGCTTTTGTTTTGGCTAACTCAATCAGAGATATTGCGACAGCCTCTGTGTTTGTGTTTTCTGGATATTATCAAAGGACTTTATTGTTTTGAATGTTTTTTATCAGGAAACATTTAATTTTGTACTGGGAAACTCTAATTGTTTCCACATGGAGACACCAGCTCTACACATTCGTATTTTCTAGGAGATAGCTAGAAGAACTGCGGCAAACAAACATGATATTTCTGTTTGTATACATGACATTTTATGCACTTGCCTAAAGAAAGGAGTTTGCTTTTCTCCAAAACCATTTTTACTATGATTTGCTTGGTCTATTGCATACAAATTCCACACCACTTTGTCCGGATATGACTGCATGAAACCGGAAATATCCGGTTTTGTTTTGGCTAACTCAATCCCAGATTGCCACAGCCCCTGTGTTTGTGTTTTCTGGATATTACCAATGGTCATTATTGTTTTGAATTTTTTTTTAATCAGTGAGCATTTAATTTTGTACAGGGAAACAATCACTGGTTCCACATGCAGAAACCAGTTCTTCCTATTCGTGTATTCTAGGGAGAAAACTAGAGGAATTGCGGGAAACAAACATGATATTTCTGTTTGTATACATGACATTTTGTGCACTTGCCTAAAGAAATGAGTATGCTTTTCTCCAAAACCATTTTTACTATGATTTGCTTGGTCTATTGCATACAAATTGCACACCACTTTGTCCGGATATGACTGGATGAAAGGGGAAATATCCGCTTTTGTTTTGGCTAACTCAATCACAGATAATGCGACAGCCTCTGTGTTTGTGTTTTCTGGATATTATCAAAGGACTTTATTGTTTTGAATGTTTTTTATCAGGGAACATTTAATTTTGTACTGGGAAACTAAAATTGGTTCCACATGGAGACACCAGCTCTACACATTCATATTTTCTAGGAGAAAGCTAGAAGAACTGCGGCAAACAAACATGATATTTCTGTTTGTATACATGAAATTTTATGCACTTGCCTAAAGAAAGGAGTTTGCTTTTCTCCAAAACCATTTTTACTATGATTTGCTTGGTCTATTGCATACAAATTCCACACCACTTTGTCCGGATATGACTGCATGAAACCGGAAATATCCGGTTTTGTTTTGCCTATCTCAATCCCAGATATTGCCACAGCACCTGTGCTTGTGTTTTCTGGATATTATCAATGGTCATTATTGTTTTGAACGTTTTTTTTATCAGGGAGCATTTAATTTTTTACAGGGAAACAATCACTGGAGCCACATGCAGAAACCAGTTCTTCCTATTCGTGTATTCTAGGGAGAAAACTAGAGGAACTGCGGCAAACAAACATGATATTTCTGTTTGTATACATGACATTTTATGCACTTGCCTAAAGAAAGGACTTTGCTTTTCTCCAAAACCATTTTTACTGTGATTTGCTCGGTTCATTGCATAGGAATTCCATAACACTTTGTCCGGATATGACTGGATGAAACCGGAAATATCCGGTTTTGTTTTGGCTAACTCAATCCCAGATATTGCCACAGCCCTTGTGTTTGTGTTTTCTGGATATTATCAAAGGACTTTATTGTTTTGAAACATTTTTTTTTATCAGGGAACATTTAATTTTGTACTGGGAAACCCTCAGTGGTTCCACATGGAGAAACCAGCTCTAAACATTTGTAAATTATACGGAGAATGCTAGAGGAACTGCAGCAAACAAACATGATAATTCTGTTTGTATACATGACATTTTATGCACCTGCCTAATGAAATGACTTTGCTTTTCTCCAAAACCATTTGTACTATGATTTGCTTGGTCTATTGCATACAAATTCCACACCACTTCGTCCAGATATGACTGCATGAAGCCGGAAATATCCGGTTTTGTTTTGGCTAACTCAATCACAGATATTGCGACAGCCTCTGTGTTTGTGTTTTCTGGATATTATCAAAGGACTTTATTGTTTTGAATGTTTTTTATCAGGGAACATTTAATTTTGTACTGGGAAACTCTAATTGGTTCCACATGGAGACACCAGCTCTACACATTCGTATTTTCTAGGAGAAAGCTAGAAGAACTGCGGCAAACAAACATGATATTTCTGTTTGTATACATGACATTTTATGCACTTGCCTAAAGAAAGGAGTTTGCTTTTCTCCAAAACCATTTTTACTATGATTTGCTTGGACTATTGCATACAAATTCCACACCACTTTGTCCGGATAGGACTGCATGAAACCGGAAATATCCGCTTTTTTTTGGCTAACTCAATCACAGATATTGCGACAGCCTCTGTGTTTGTGTTTTCTGGATATTATCAAAGGACTTTATTGTTTTGAATGTTTTCTAGCAGGAAACATTTAATTTTGTACTGGGAAACTCTAATTGTTTCCACATGGAGACACCAGCTCTACACATTCGTATTTTCTAGGAGATAGCTAGAAGAACTGCGGCAAACAAACATGATATTTCTGTTTGTATACATGACATTTTATGCACTTGCCTAAAGAAAGGAGTTTGCTTTTCTCCAAAACCATTTTTACTATGATTTGCTTGGTCTATTGCATACAAATTCCACACCACTTTGTCCGGATATGACTGGATGAAACCGGAAATATCCGGTTTTGTTTTGGCTAACTCAATCCCAGATTGCCACAGCCTCTGTGTTTGTGTTTTCTGGATATTACCAATGGTCATTATTGTTTTGAATTTTTTTTTAATCAGTGAGCATTTAATTTTGTACAGGGAAACAATCACTGGTTCCACATGCAGAAACCAGTTCTTCCTATTCGTGTATTCTAGGGAGAAAACTAGAGGAATTGCGGGAAACAAACATGATATTTCTGTTTGTATACATGACATTTTATGCACTTGCCTAAAGAAAGGAGTTTGCTTTTCTCCAAAACCATTTTTACTATGATTTGCTTGGTCTATTGCATACAAATTCCACACCACTTTGTCCGGATATGACTGCATGAAACCGCAAATATCCGGTTTTGTTTTGGCTAACTCAATCCCAGATTGCCACAGCCTCTGTGTTTGTGTTTTCTGGATATTATCAATGATCATTATTGTTTTGAAAGTTTTTTTTTAATCAGGGAACATTTAATTTTGTACTGGGAAACACTCAGTGGTTCCACATGGAGACACCAGCTGTACGCATACGTATTTTCTAAGCGAGAAACTAGAGGAACTGCGGCAAACAAACATGATATTTCTGTTTGTATACATGACATTTTATGCACTTGCCTAAAGAAAGGAGTTTGCTTTTCTCCAAAACCATTTTTACTATGATTTGCTTGGTCTATTGCATACAAATTCCACACCACTTTGTCCGGATATGACTGGATGAAAGGGGAAATATCCGCTTTTGTTTTGGCTAACTCAATCACAGATATTGCGACAGCCTCTGTGTTTGTGTTTTCTGGATATTATCAAAGGACTTTATTGTTTTGAATGTTTTTTATCAGGGAACATTTAATTTTGTACTGGGAAACTAAAATTGGTTCCACATGGAGACACCAGCTCTACACATTCGTATTTTCTAGGAGAAAGCTAGAAGAACTGCGGCAAACAAACATGATATTTCTGTTTGTATACATGACATTTTATGCACTTGCCTAAAGAAAGGACTTTGCTTTTCTCCAAAACCATTTTTACTGTGATTTGCTCGGTTCATTGCATAGGAATTCCAGAACCCTTTGTCCGGATATGACTGCATGAATCCGGAAATATCCGGTTTTGTTTTGGCTAACTCAATCCCAGATATTGCCACAGCCCCTGTGTTTGTGTTTTCTGGATATTATCAAAGGACTTTATTGTTTTGAAACATTTTTTTTATCAGGGAACATTTAATTTTGTACTGGGAAACCCTCAGTGGTTCCACATGGAGAAACCAGCTCTAAACATTTGTAAATTATACGGAGAATGCTAGAGGAACTGCAGCAAACAAACATGATAATTCTGTTTGTATACATGACATTTTATACACCTGCCTAATGAAATGACTTTGCTTTTCTCCAAAACCATTTTTACTATGATTTGCTTGGTCTATTGCATACAAATTCCACACCACTTTGTCCGGATATGACTGGATGAAAGGGGAAATATCCGCTTTTGTTTTGGCTAACTCAATCACAGATATTGCGACAGCCTCTGTGTTTGTGTTTTCTGGATATTATCAAAGGACTTTATTGTTTTGAATGTTTTTTATCAGGAAACATTTAATTTTTTACTGGGAAATCTAATTGTTTCCACATGGAGACACCAGCTCTACACATTCGTATTTTCTAGGAGATAGCTAGAAGAACTGCGGCAAACAAACATGATATTTCTGTTTGTATACATGACATTTTATGCACTTGCCTAAAGAAAGGAGTTTGCTTTTCTCCAAAACCATTTTTACTATGATTTGCTTGGTCTATTGCATACAAATTTCACACCACTTTATCCGGATATGACTGCATGAAACCGGAAATATCCGGTTTTGTTTTGGCTAACTCAATCCCAGATTGCCACAGCCTATGTGTTTGTGTTTTCTGGATATTATCAATGGTCATTATTGTTTTGAATTTTTTTTATCAGGGAGCATTTAATTTTGTACTGGGAAACACTCAGTGGTTCCACATGGAGACACCAGCTCTACACATTCGTATTTTCTAAGCGAGAAACTAGAGGGACTGCGGCAAACAAACATGATATTTCTGTTTGTATACATGACATTTTATGCACTTGCCTAAAGAAAGGAGTTTGCTTTTCTCCAAAACCATTTTACTATGATTTGTTTGGTCTATTGCATACAAATTCCACACCACTTTGTCCGGATATGATTGGATGAAAGGGGAAATATCCGCTTTTGTTTTGGCTAACTCAATCAGAGATATTGCGACAGCCTCTGTGTTTGTGTTTTCTGGATATTATCAAAGGACTTTATTGTTTTGAATGTTTTTTATCAGGAAACATTTAATTTTGTACTGGGAAACTCTAATTGTTTCCACATGGAGACACCAGCTCTACACATTCGTATTTTCTAGGAGATAGCTAGAAGAACTGCGGCAAACAAACATGATATTTCTGTTTGTATACATGACATTTTATGCACTTGCCTAAAGAAAGGAGTTTGCTTTTCTCCAAAACCATTTTTACTATGATTTGCTTGGTCTATTGCATACAAATTCCACACCACTTTGTCCGGATATGACTGGATGAAAGGGGAAATATCCGCTTTTGTTTTGGCTAACTCAATCCCAGATTGCCACAGCCTCTGTGTTTGTGTTTTCTGGATATTACCAATGGTCATTATTGCTTTGAATTTTTTTTTAATCAGTGAGCATTTAATTTTGTACAGGGAAACAATCACTGGTTCCACATGCAGAAACCAGTTCTTCCTATTCGTGTATTCTAGGGAGAAAACTAGAGGAATTGCGGGAAACAAACATGATATTTCTGTTTGTATACATGACATTTTATGCACTTGCCTAAAGAAATGAGTATGCTTTTCTCCAAAACCATTTTTACTATGATTTGCTTGGTCTATTGCATACAAATTCCACACCACTTTGTCCGGATATGACTGCATGAAACCGGAAATATCCGGTTTTCTTTTGGCTAACTCAATCCCAGATTGCCACAGCCTCTGTGTTTGTGTTTTCTGGATATTATCAATGATCATTATTGTTTTGAAAGTTTTTTTTTATCAGGGAACATTTAATTTTGTACTGGGAAACACTCAGTGGTTCCACATGGAGACACCAGATGTACGCATACGTATTTTCTAAGCGAGAAACTAGAGGAACTGCGGCAAACAAACATGATATTTCTGTTTGTATACATGACATTTTATGCACTTGCCTAAAGAAAGGACTTTGCTTTTCTCCAAAACCATTTTTACTGTGATTTGCTCGGTTCATTGCATAGGAATTCCATAACACTTTGTCCGGATATGACTGGATGAAACCGGAAATATCCGGTTTTGTTTTGGCTAACTCAATCCCAGATATTGCCACAGCCCCTGTGTTTGTGTTTTCTGGATATTATCAAAGGACTTTATTGTTTTGAAACATTTTTTTTTATCAGGGAACATTTAATTTTGTACTGGGAAACCCTCAGTGGTTCCACATGGAGAAACCAGCTCTAAACATTTGTAAATTATACGGAGAATGCTAGAGGAACTGCAGCAAACAAACATGATAATTCTGTTTGTATACATGACATTTTATGCACCTGCCTAATGAAATGACTTTGCTTTTCTCCAAAACCATTTGTACTATGATTTGCTTGGTCTATTGCATACAAATTCCACACCACTTCGTCCAGATATGACTGCATGAAACCGGAAATATCCGGTTTTGTTTTGGCTAACTCAATCCCAGATTGCCACAGCCTCTGTGTTTGTGTTTTCTGGATATTATCAAAGGACTTTATTGTTTTGAATGTTTTTTATCAGGGAACATTTAATTTTGTACTGGGAAACTCTAATTGGTTCCACATGGAGACACCAGCTCTACACATTCGTATTTTCTAGGAGAAAGCTAGAAGAACTGCGGCAAACAAACATGATATTTCTGTTTGTATACATGACATTTTATGCACTTGCCTAAAGAAAGGAGTTTGCTTTTCTCCAAAACCATTTTTACTATGATTTGCTTGGTCTATTGCATACAAATTCCACACCACTTTGTCCGGATATGACTGCATGAAACCGGAAATATCCGCTTTTGTTTTGGCTAACTCAATTCCAGATTGCCACAGCCTCTGTGTTTGTGTTTTCTGGATATTATCAATGGTCATTATTGTTTTGAACGTTTTTTTTTTTAATCAGGGAGCATTTAATTTTGTACAGGGAAACAATCACTGGATCCACATGCAGAAACCAGTTCTTCCTATTCGGGTATTCTAGGGAGAAAACTAGAGGAACTGCGGCAAAAAAACTTGATATTTCTGTTTGTATACATGACATTTTATGCACTTGCCTAAAGAAAGGACTTTGCTTTTCTCCAAAACCATTTTTACTGTGATTTGCTCGGTTCATTGCATAGGAATTCCAGAACCCTTTGTCCGGATATGACTGCATGAATCCGGAAATATCCAGTTTTGTTTTGGCTAACTCAATCCCAGATATTGCCACAGCCCCTGTGTTTGTGTTTTCTGGATATTATCAAAGGACTTTATTGTTTTGAAACATTTTTTTTATCAGGGAACATTTAATTTTGTACTGGGAAACCCTCAGTGGTTCCACATGGAGAAACCAGCTCTAAACATTTGTAAATTATACGGAGAATGCTAGAGGAACTGCAGCAAACAAACATGATAATTCTGTTTGTATACATGACATTTTATACACCTGCCTAATGAAATGACTTTGCTTTTCTCCAAAACCATTTTCACTATGATTTGCTTGGTCTATTGCATACAAATTCCACACCACTTTGTCCGGATATGACTGGATGAAAGGGGAAATATCCGCTTTTGTTTTGGCTAACTCAATCACAGATATTGCGACAGCCTCTGTGTTTGTGTTTTCTGGATATTATCAAAGGACTTTATTGTTTTGAATGTTTTTTATCAGGGAACATTTAATTTTGTACTGGGAAACTCTAATTGGTTCCACATGGAGACACCAGCTCTACACATTCGTATTTTCTAGGAGAAAGCTAGAAGAACTGCGGCAAACAAACATGATATTTCTGTTTGTATACATGACATTTTATGCACTTGCCTAAAGAAAGGAGTTTGCTTTTCTCCAAAACCATTTTTACTATGATTTGCTTGGTCTATTGCATACAAATTCCACACCACTTTGTCCGGATATGACTGCATGAAACCGGAAATATCCGCTTTTGTTTTGGCTAACTCAATCACAGATATTGCGACAGCCTCTGTGTTTGTGTTTTCTGGTTATTATCAAAGGACTTTATTGTTTTGAATGTTTTTTATCAGGGAACATTTATTTTTGTACTGGGAAACTCTAATTGGTTCCACATGGAGACACCAGCTCTACACATTCGTATTTTCTAGGAGAAAGCTTGAAGAACTGCGGCAAACAAACATGATATTTCTGTTTGTATACATGACATTTTATGCACTTGCCTAAAGAAAGGAGTTTGCTTTTCTCCAAAACCATTTTTACTATGATTTGCTTGGTCTATTGCATACAAATTCCACACCACTTTGTCCGGATATGACTGCATGAAACCGGAAATATCCGGTTTTGTTTTGGCTAACTCAATTCCAGATTGCCACAGCCTCTGTGTTTGTGTTTTCTGGATATTTTCAATGGTCATTATTGTTTTGAACGCTTTTTTTTTATCAGGGAGCATTTAATTTTGTACAGGGAAACAATCACTGGATCCACATGCAGAAACCAGTTCTTCCTATTCGGGTATTCTAGGGAGAAAACTAGAGGAACTGCGGCAAACAAACTTGATATTTCTGTTTGTATACATGACATTTTATGCACTTGCCTAAAGAAAGGACTTTGCTTTTCTCCAAAACCATTTTTACTGGATTTGCTCGGTTCATTGCATAGGAATTCCAGAACCCTTTGTCCGGATATGACTGCATGAATCCGGAAATATCCGGTTTTGTTTTGGCTAACTCAATCCCAGATATTGCCACAGCCCCTGTGTTTTTTTGTTTTCTGGATATTATCAAAGGACTTTATTGTTTTGAAACATTTTTTTTTATCAGGGAACATTTAATTTTGTACTGGGAAACCCTCAGTGGTTCCACATGGAGAAACCAGCTCTAAATATTTGTAAATTATACGGAGAATGCTAGAGGAACTGCAGCAAACAAACATGATAATTCTGTTTGTATACATGACATTTTATACACCTGCCTAATGAAATGACTTGCTTTTCTCCAAAACCATTTTTACTATGATTTGCTTGGTCTATTGCATACAAATTCCACACCACTTTGTCCGGATATGACTGGATGAAAGGGGAAATATCCGCTTTTGTTTTGGCTAACTCAATCACAGATATTGCGACAGCCTCTGTGTTTGTGTTTTCTGGATATTATCAAAGGACTTTATTGTTTTGAATGTTTTTTATCAGGGAACATTTAATTTTGTACTCGGAAACTAAAATTGGTTCCACATGGAGACACCAGCTCTACACATTCGTATTTTCTAGGAGAAAGCTAGAAGAACTGCGGCAAACAAACATGATATTTATGTTTGTATACATGACATTTTATGCACTTGCCTAAAGAAAGGAGTTTGCTTTTCTCCAAAACCATTTTTACTATGATTTGCTTGGTCTATTGCATACAAATTCCACACCACTTTGTCCGGATATGACTGCATGAAACCGGAAATATCCGCTTTTGTTTTGGCTAACTCAATCACAGATATTGCGACAGCCTCTGTGTTTGTGTTTTCTGGTTATTATCAAAGGACTTTATTGTTTTGAATGTTTTTTATCAGGGAACATTTATTTTTGTACTGGGAAACTCTAATTGGTTCCACATGGAGACACCAGCTCTACACATTCGTATTTTCTAGGAGAAAGCTTGAAGAACTGCGGCAAACAAACATGATATTTCTGTTTGTATACATGACATTTTATGCACTTGCCTAAAGAAAGGAGTTTGCTTTTCTCCAAAACCATTTTTACTATGATTTGCTTGGTCTATTGCATACAAATTCCACACCACTTTGTCCGGATATGACTGCATGAAACCGGAAATATCCGGTTTTGTTTTGGCTAACTCAATTCCAGATTGCCACAGCCTCTGTGTTTGTGTTTTCTGGATATTTTCAATGGTCATTATTGTTTTGAACGCTTTTTTTTTATCAGGGAGCATTTAATTTTGTACAGGGAAACAATCACTGGATCCACATGCAGAAACCAGTTCTTCCTATTCGGGTATTCTATGGAGAAACTAGAGGAACTGCGGCAAACAAACTTGATATTTCTGTTTGTATACATGACATTTTATGCACTTGCCTAAAGAAAGGACTTTGCTTTTCTCCAAAACCATTTTTACTGGATTTGCTCGGTTCATTGCATAGGAATTCCAGAACCCTTTGTCCGGATATGACTGCATGAATCCGGAAATATCCGGTTTTGTTTTGGCTAACTCAATCCCAGATATTGCCACAGCCCCTGTGTTTTTTTGTTTTCTGGATATTATCAAAGGACTTTATTGTTTTGAAACATTTTTTTTTATCAGGGAACATTTAATTTTGTACTGGGAAACCCTCAGTGGTTCCACATGGAGAAACCAGCTCTAAATATTTGTAAATTATACGGAGAATGCTAGAGGAACTGCAGCAAACAAACATGATAATTCTGTTTGTATACATGACATTTTATACACCTGCCTAATGAAATGACTTGCTTTTCTCCAAAACCATTTTTACTATGATTTGCTTGGTCTATTGCATACAAATTCCACACCACTTTGTCCGGATATGACTGGATGAAAGGGGAAATATCCGCTTTTGTTTTGGCTAACTCAATCACAGATATTGCGACAGCCTCTGTGTTTGTGTTTTCTGGATATTATCAAAGGACTTTATTGTTTTGAATGTTTTTTATCAGGGAACATTTAATTTTGTACTCGGAAACTAAAATTGGTTCCACATGGAGACACCAGCTCTACACATTCGTATTTTCTAGGAGAAAGCTAGAAGAACTGCGGCAAACAAACATGATATTTATGTTTGTATACATGACATTTTATGCACTTGCCTAAAGAAAGGAGTTTGCTTTTCTCCAAAACCATTTTTACTATGATTTGCTTGGTCTATTGCATACAAATTCCACACCACTTTGTCCGGATATGACTGCATGAAACCGGAAATATCCGCTTTTGTTTTGGCTAACTCAATCACAGATATTGCGACAGCCTCTGTGTTTGTGTTTTCTGGTTATTATCAAAGGACTTTATTGTTTTGAATGTTTTTTATCAGGGAACATTTATTTTTGTACTGGGAAACTCTAATTGGTTCCACATGGAGACACCAGCTCTACACATTCGTATTTTCTAGGAGAAAGCTTGAAGAACTGCGGCAAACAAACATGATATTTCTGTTTGTATACATGACATTTTATGCACTTGCCTAAAGAAAGGAGTTTGCTTTTCTCCAAAACCATTTTTACTATGATTTGCTTGGTCTATTGCATACAAATTCCACACCACTTTGTCCGGATATGACTGCATGAAACCAGAAATATCCGGTTTTGTTTTGGCTAACTCAATTCCAGATTGCCACAGCCTCTGTGTTTGTGTTTTCTGGATATTTTCAATGGTCATTATTGTTTTGAACGCTTTTTTTTTATCAGGGAGCATTTAATTTTGTACAGGGAAACAATCACTGGATCCACATGCAGAAACCAGTTATTCCTATTCGGGTATTCTAGGGAGAAAACTAGAGGAACTGCGGCAAACAAACTTGATATTTCTGTTTGTATACATGACATTTTATGCACTTGCCTAAAGAAAGGACTTTGCTTTTCTCCAAAACCATTTTTACTGGATTTGCTCGGTTCATTGCATAGGAATTCCAGAACCCTTTGTCCGGATATGACTGCATGAATCCGGAAATATCCGGTTTTGTTTTGGCTAACTCAATCCCAGATATTGCCACAGCCCCTGTGTTTGTGTTTTCTGGATATTATCAAAGGACTTTATTGTTTTGAAACATTTTTTTTTATCAGGGAACATTTAATTTTGTACTGGGAAACCCTCAGTGGTTCCACATGGAGAAACCAGCTCTAAACATTTGTAAATTATACGGAGAATGCTAGAGGAACTGCAGCAAACAAACATGATAATTCTGTTTGTATACATGACATTTTATACACCTGCCTAATGAAATGACTTTGCTTTTCTCCAAAACCATTTTTACTATGATTTGCTTGGTCTATTGCATACAAATTCCACACCACTTTGTCCGGATATGACTGGATGAAAGGGGAAATATCCGCTTTTGTTTTGGCTAACTCAATCACAGATATTGCGACAGCCTCTGTGTTTGTGTTTTCTGGATATTATCAAAGGACTTTATTGTTTTGAATGTTTTTTATCAGGGAACATTTAATTTTGTACTCGGAAAATAAAATTGGTTCCACATGGAGACACCAGCTCTACACATTCGTATTTTCTAGGAGAAAGCTAGAAGAACTGCGGCAAACAAACATGATATTTATGTTTGTATACATGACAATTTATGCACTTGCCTAAAGAAAGGAGTTTGCTTTTCTCCAAAACCATTTTTACTATGATTTGCTTGCTCTATTGCATACAAATTGCACACCACTTTATCCGGATATGACTGCATGAAACCGGAAATATCCGGTTTTGTTTTGGCTAACTCAATTCCAGATTGCCACAGCCTCTGTGTTTGTGTTTTCTGGATATTATCAATGGTCATTATTGTTTTGAATTTTTTTTATCAGGGAGCATTTAATTTTGTACTGGGAAACACTCAGTGGTTCCACATGGAGACACCAGCTCTACACATTCGTATTTTCTAAGCGAGAAACTAGAGGAACTGCGGCAAACAAACATGATATTTCTGTTTGTATACATGACATTTTATGCACTTTGCTAAAGAAAGGACTTTGCTTTTCTCCAAAACCATTTTACTATGATTTGTTTGGTCTATTGCATACAAATTCCACACCACTTTGTCCGGATATGATTGGATGAAAGGGGAAATATCCGCTTTTGTTTTGGCTAACTCAATCAGAGATATTGCGACAGCCTCTGTGTTTGTGTTTTCTGGATATTATCAAAGGACTTTATTGTTTTGAATGTTTTTTATCAGGAAACATTTAATTTTGTACTGGGAAACTCTAATTGTTTCCACATGGAGACACCAGCTCTACACATTCGTATTTTCTAGGAGATAGCTAGAAGAACTGCGGCAAACAAACATGATATTTCTGTTTGTATACATGACATTTTATGCACTTGCCTAAAGAAAGGAGTTTGCTTTTCTCCAAAACCATTTTTACTATGATTTGCTTGGTCTATTGCATACAAATTCCACACCACTTTGTCCGGATATGACTGCATGAAACCGGAAATATCCGGTTTTGTTTTGGCTAACTCAATTCCAGATTGCCACAGCCTCTGTGTTTGTGTTTTCTGGATATTATCAATGGTCATTATTTTTTTGAACGCTTTTTTTTTTATCAGGGAGCATTTAATTTTGTACAGGGAAACAATCACTGGATCCACATGCAGAAACCAGTTCTTCCTATTCGGGTATTCTAGGGAGAAAACTAGAGGAACTGCGGCAAAAAAACTTGATATTTCTGTTTGTATACATGACATTTTATGCACTTGCCTAAAGAAAGGACTTTGCTTTTCTCCAAAACCATTTTTACTGTGATTTGCTCGGTTCATTGCATAGGAATTCCAGAACCCTTTGTCCGGATATGACTGCATGAATCCGGAAATATCCGGTTTTGTTTTGGCTAACTCAATCCCAGATATTGCCACAGCCCCTGTGTTTGTGTTTTCTGGATATTATCAAAGGACTTTATTGTTTTGAAACATTTTTTTTATCAGGGAACATTTAATTTTGTACTGGGAAACCCTCAGTGGTTCCACATGGAGAAACCAGCTCTAAACATTTGTAAATTATACGGAGAATGCTAGAGGAACTGCAGCAAACAAACATGATAATTCTGTTTGTATACATGACATTTTATACACCTGCCTAATGAAATGACTTTGCTTTTCTCCAAAACCATTTTTACTATGATTTGCTTGGTCTATTGCATACAAATTCCACACCACTTTGTCCGGATATGACTGGATGAAAGGGGAAATATCCGCTTTTGTTTTGGCTAACTCAATCAGAGATATTGCGACAGCCTCTGTGTTTGTGTTTTCTGGATATTATCAAAGGACTTTATTGTTTTGAATGTTTTTTATCAGGGAACATTTAATTTTGTACTGGGAAACTCTAATTGGTTCCACATGGAGACACCAGCTCTACACATTCGTATTTTCTAGGAGAAAGCTAGAAGAACTGCGGCAAACAAACATGATATTTCTGTTTGTATACATGACATTTTATGCACTTGCCTAAAGAAAGGAGTTTGCTTTTCTCCAAAACCATTTTTACTATGATTTGCTTGGTCTATTGCATACAAATTCCACACCACTTTGTCCGGATATGACTGCATGAAACCGGAAATATCCGCTTTTGTTTTGGCTAACTCAATCACAGATATTGCGACAGCCTCTGTGTTTGTGTTTTCTGGTTATTATCAAAGGACTTTATTGTTTTGAATGTTTTTTATCAGGGAACATTTATTTTTGTACTGGGAAACTCTAATTGGTTCCACATGGAGACACCAGCTCTACACATTCGTATTTTCTAGGAGAAAGCTTGAGGAACTGCGGCAAACAAACATGATATTTCTGTTTGTATACATGACATTTTATGCACTTGCCTAAAGAAAGGAGTTTGCTTTTCTCCAAAACCATTTTTACTATGATTTGCTTGGTCTATTGCATACAAATTCCACACCACTTTGTCCGGATATGACTGCATGAAACCGGAAATATCCGGTTTTGTTTTGGCTAACTCAATTCCAGATTGCCACAGCCTCTGTGTTTGTGTTTTCTGGATATTTTCAATGGTCATTATTGTTTTGAACGCTTTTTTTTATCAGGGAGCATTTAATTTTGTACAGGGAAACAATCACTGGATCCACATGCAGAAACCAGTTCTTCCTATTCGGGTATTCTAGGGAGAAAACTAGAGGAACTGCGGCAAACAAACTTGATATTTCTGTTTGTATACATGACATTTTATGCACTTGCCTAAAGAAAGGACTTTGCTTTTCTCCAAAACCATTTTTACTGGATTTGCTCGGTTCATTGCATAGGAATTCCAGAACCCTTTGTCCGGATATGACTGCATGAATCCGGAAATATCCGGTTTTGTTTTGGCTAACTCAATCCCAGATATTGCCACAGCCCCTGTGTTTGTGTTTTCTGGATATTATCAAAGGACTTTATTGTTTTGAAACATTTTTTTTTATCAGGGAACATTTAATTTTGTACTGGGAAACCCTCAGTGGTTCCACATGGAGAAACCAGCTCTAAACATTTGTAAATTATACGGAGAATGCTAGAGGAACTGCAGCAAACAAACATGATAATTCTGTTTGTATACATGACATTTTATACACCTGCCTAATGAAATGACTTTGCTTTTCTCCAAAACCATTTTTACTATGATTTGCTTGGTCTATTGCATACAAATTCCACACCACTTTGTCCGGATATGACTGGATGAAAGGGGAAATATCCGCTTTTGTTTTGGCTAACTCAATCACAGATATTGCGACAGCCTCTGTGTTTGTGTTTTCTGGATATTATCAAAGGACTTTATTGTTTTGAATGTTTTTTATCAGGGAACATTTAATTTTGTACTCGGAAACTAAAATTGGTTCCACATGGAGACACAAGCTCTACACATTCGTATTTTCTAGGAGAAAGCTAGAAGAACTGCGGCAAACAAACATGATATTTCTGTTTGTATACATGACATTTTATGCACTTGCCTAAAGAAAGGAGTTTGCTTTTCTCCAAAACCATTTTTACTATGATTTGCTTGCTCTATTGCATACAAATTGCACACCACTTTATCCGGATATGACTGCATGAAACCGGAAATATCCGGTTTTGTTTTGGCTAACTCAATTCCAGATTGCCACAGCCTCTGTGTTTGTGTTTTCTGGATATTATCAATGGTCATTATTGTTTTGAATTTTTTTATCAGGGAGCATTTAATTTTGTACTGGGAAACACTCAGTGGTTCCACATGGAGACACCAGCTCTACACATTCGTATTTTCTAAGCGAGAAACTAGAGGAACTGCGGCAAACAAACATGATATTTCTGTTTGTATACATGACATTTTATGCACTTTGCTAAAGAAAGGACTTTGCTTTTCTCCAAAACCATTTTACTATGATTTGTATGGTCTATTGCATACAAATTCCACACCACTTTGTCCGGATATGATTGGATGAAAGGGGAAATATCCGCTTTTGTTTTGGCTAACTCAATCAGAGATATTGCGACAGCCTCTGTGTTTGTGTTTTCTGGATATTATCAAAGGACTTTATTGTTTTGAATGTTTTTTATCAGGAAACATTTAATTTTGTACTGGGAAACTCTAATTGTTTCCACATGGAGACACCAGCTCTACACATTCGTATTTTCTAGGAGATAGCTAGAAGAACTGCGGCAAACAAACATGATATTTCTGTTTGTATACATGACATTTTATGCACTTGCCTAAAGAAAGGAGTTTGCTTTTCTCCAAAACCATTTTTACTATGATTTGCTTGGTCTATTGCATACAAATTCCACACCACTTTGTCCGGATATGACTGCATGAAACCGGAAATATCCGGTTTTGTTTTGGCTAACTCAATTCC
Source organism: Lepus europaeus (assembly GCF_033115175.1). Taxonomy (NCBI): domain Eukaryota; kingdom Metazoa; phylum Chordata; class Mammalia; order Lagomorpha; family Leporidae; genus Lepus; species Lepus europaeus. The sequence continues at coordinate 87,284 of NW_026909118.1, forward strand.
AGATTGCCACAGCCTCTGTGTTTGTGTTTTCTGGATATTATCAATGGTCATTATTTTTTTGAACGCTTTTTTTTTATCAGGGAGCATTTAATTTTGTACAGGGAAACAATCACTGGATCCACATGCAGAAACCAGTTCTTCCTATTCGGGTATTCTAGGGAGAAAACTAGAGGAACTGCGGCAAACAAACTTGATATTTCTGTTTGTATACATGACATTTTATGCACTTGCCTAAAGAAAGGACTTTGCTTTTCTCCAAAACCATTTTTACTGTGATTTGCTCGGTTCATTGCATAGGAATTCCAGAACCCTTTGTCCGGATATGACTGCATGAATCCGGAAATATCCGGTTTTGTTTTGGCTAACTCAATCCCAGATATTGCCACAGCCCCTGTGTTTGTGTTTTCTGGATATTATCAAAGGACTTTATTGTTTTGAAACATTTTTTTTATCAGGGAACATTTAATTTTGTACTGGGAAACCCTCAGTGGTTCCACATGGAGAAACCAGCTCTAAACATTTGTAAATTATACGGAGAATGCTAGAGGAACTGCAGCAAACAAACATGATAATTCTGTTTGTATACATGACATTTTATACACCTGCCTAATGAAATGACTTTGCTTTTCTCCAAAACCATTTTTACTATGATTTGCTTGGTCTATTGCATACAAATTCCACACCACTTTGTCCGGATATGACTGGATGAAAGGGGAAATATCCGCTTTTGTTTTGGCTAACTCAATCACAGATATTGCGACAGCCTCTGTGTTTGTGTTTTCTGGATATTATCAAAGGACTTTATTGTTTTGAATGTTTTTTATCAGGGAACATTTAATTTTGTACTGGGAAACTCTAATTGGTTCCACATGGAGACACCAGCTCTACACATTCGTATTTTCTAGGAGAAAGCTAGAAGAACTGCGGCAAACAAACATGATATTTCTGTTTGTATACATGACATTTTATGCACTTGCCTAAAGAAAGGAGTTTGCTTTTCTCCAAAACCATTTTTACTATGATTTGCTTGGTCTATTGCATACAAATTCCACACCACTTTGTCCGGATATGACTGCATGAAACCGGAAATATCCGCTTTTGTTTTGGCTAACTCAATCACAGATATTGCGACAGCCTCTGTGTTTGTGTTTTCTGGTTATTATCAAAGGACTTTATTGTTTTGAATGTTTTTTATCAGGGAACATTTATTTTTGTACTGGGAAACTCTAATTGGTTCCACATGGAGACACCAGCTCTACACATTCGTATTTTCTAGGAGAAAGCTTGAAGAACTGCGGCAAACAAACATGATATTTCTGTTTGTATACATGACATTTTATGCACTTGCCTAAAGAAAGGAGTTTGCTTTTCTCCAAAACCATTTTTACTATGATTTGCTTGGTCTATTGCATACAAATTCCACACCACTTTGTCCGGATATGACTGCATGAAACCGGAAATATCCGGTTTTGTTTTGGCTAACTCAATTCCAGATTGCCACAGCCTCTGTGTTTGTGTTTTCTGGATATTTTCAATGGTCATTATTGTTTTGAACGCTTTTTTTTTTATCAGGGAGCATTTAATTTTGTACAGGGAAACAATCACTGGATCCACATGCAGAAACCAGTTCTTCCTATTCGGGTATTCTAGGGAGAAAACTAGAGGAACTGCGGCAAACAAACTTGATATTTCTGTTTGTATACATGACATTTTATGCACTTGCCTAAAGAAAGGACTTTGCTTTTCTCCAAAACCATTTTTACTGGATTTGCTCGGTTCATTGCATAGGAATTCCAGAACCCTTTGTCCGGATATGACTGCATGAATCCGGAAATATCCGGTTTTGTTTTGGCTAACTCAATCCCAGATATTGCCACAGCCCCTGTGTTTGTGTTTTCTGGATATTATCAAAGGACTTTATTGTTTTGAAACATTTTTTTTTATCAGGGAACATTTAATTTTGTACTGGGAAACCCTCAGTGGTTCCACATGGAGAAACCAGCTCTAAACATTTGTAAATTATACGGAGAATGCTAGAGGAACTGCAGCAAACAAACATGATAATTCTGTTTGTATACATGACATTTTATACACCTGCCAAATGAAATGACTTTGCTTTTCTCCAAAACCATTTTTACTATGATTTGCTTGGTCTATTGCATACAAATTCCACACCACTTTGTCCGGATATGATTGGATGAAAGGGGAAATATCCGCTTTTGTTTTGGCTAACTCAATCACAGATATTGCGACAGCCTCTGTGTTTGTGTTTTCTGGATATTATCAAAGGACTTTATTGTTTTGAATGTTTTTTATCAGGGAACATTTAATTTTGTACTCGGAAACTAAAATTGGTTCCACATGGAGACACCAGCTCTACACATTCGTATTTTCTAGGAGAAAGCTAGAAGAACTGCGGCAAACAAACATGATATTTATGTTTGTATACATGACATTTTATGCACTTGCCTAAAGAAAGGAGTTTGCTTTTCTCCAAAACCATTTTTACTATGATTTGCTTGCTCTATTGCATACAAATTGCACACCACTTTATCCGGATATGACTGCATGAAACCGGAAATATCCGGTTTTGTTTTGGCTAACTCAATCCCAGATTGCCACAGCCTATGTGTTTGTGTTTTCTGGATATTATCAATGGTCATTATTGTTTTGAATTTTTTTTATCAGGGAGCATTTAATTTTGTACTGGGAAACACTCAGTGGTTCCACATGGAGACACCAGCTCTACACATTCGTATTTTCTAAGCGAGAAACTAGAGGAACTGCGGCAAACAAACATGATATTTCTGTTTGTATACATGACATTTTATGCACTTGCCTAAAGAAAGGAGTTTGCTTTTCTCCAAAACCATTTTACTATGATTTGTTTGGTCTATTGCATACAAATTCCACACCACTTTGTCCGGATATGATTGGATGAAAGGGGAAATATCCACTTTTGTTTTAGCTAACTCAATCAGAGATATTGCGACAGCCTCTGTGTTTGTGTTTTCTGGATATTATCAAAGGACTTTATTGTTTTGAATGTTTTTTATCAGGGAACATTTAATTTTGTACTGGGAAACTCTAATTGGTTCCACATGGAGACACCAGCTCTACACATTCGTATTTTCTAGGAGAAAGCTAGAAGAACTGCGGCAAACAAACATGATATTTCTGTTTGTATACATGACATTTTATGCACTTGCCTAAAGAAAGGACTTTGCTTTTCTCCAAAACCATTTTTACTATGATTTGCTTGGTCTATTGCATACAAATTCCACACCACTTTGTCCGGATATGACTGCATGAAACCGGAAATATCCGCTTTTGTTTTGGCTAACTCAATCACAGATATTGCGACAGCCTCTGTGTTTGTGTTTTCTGGTTATTATCAAAGGACTTTATTGTTTTGAATGTTTTTTATCAGGGAACATTTATTTTTGTACTGGGAAACTCTAATTGGTTCCACATGGAGACACCAGCTCTACACATTCGTATTTTCTAGGAGAAAGCTTGAAGAACTGCGGCAAACAAACATGATATTTCTGTTTGTATACATGACATTTTATGCACTTGCCTAAAGAAAGGAGTTTGCTTTTCTCCAAAACCATTTTTACTATGATTGGTTGGTCTATTGCATACAAATTCCACACCACTTTGTCCGGATATGACTGCATGAAACTGGAAATATCCGGTTTTGTTTTGGCTAACTCAATTCCAGATTGCCACAGCCTCTGTGTTTGTGTTTTCTGGATATTATCAATGGTCATTATTGTTTTGAACGCTTTTTTTTTATCAGGGAGCATTTAATTTTGTACAGGGAAACAATCACTGGATCCACATGCAGAAACCAGTTCTTCCTATTCGGGTATTCTAGGGAGAAAACTAGAGGAACTGCGGCAAACAAACTTGATATTTCTGTTTGTATACATGACATTTTATGCACTTGCCTAAAGAAAGGACTTTGCTTTTCTCCAAAACCATTTTTACTATGATTTGCTCGGTTCATTGCATAGGAATTCCAGAACCCTTTGTCCGGATATGACTGCATGAATCCGGAAATATCCGGTTTTGTTTTGGCTAACTCAATCCCAGATATTGCCACAGCCCCTGTGTTTGTGTTTTCTGGATATTATCAAAGGACTTTATTGTTTTGAAACATTTTTTTTATCAGGGAACATTTAATTTTGTAATGGGAAACCCTCAGTGGTTCCACATGGAGAAACCAGCTCTAAACATTTGTAAATTATACGGAGAATGCTAGAGGAACTGCAGCAAACAAACATGATAATTCTGTTTGTATACATGACATTTTATACACCTGCCTAATGAAATGACTTTGCTTTTCTCCAAAACCATTTTTACTATGATTTGCTTGGTCTATTGCATACAAATTCCACACCACTTTGTCCGGATATGACTGGATGAAAGGGGAAATATCCGCTTTTGTTTTGGCTAACTCAATCACAGATATTGCGACAGCCTCTGTGTTTGTGTTTTCTGGATATTATCAAAGGACTTTATTGTTTTGAATGTTTTTTATCAGGGAACATTTAATTTTGTACTGGGAAACTCTAATTGGTTCCACATGGAGACACCAGCTCTACACATTCGTATTTTCTAGGAGAAAGCTAGAAGAACTGCGGCAAACAAACATGATATTTCTGTTTGTATACATGACATTTTATGCACTTGCCTAAAGAAAGGAGTTTGCTTTTCTCCAAAACCATTTTTACTATGATTTGCTTGGTCTATTGCATACAAATTGCACACCACTTTGTCCGGATATGACTGCATGAAACCGGAAATATCCGGTTATGTTTTGGCTAACTCAATCCCAGATTGCCACAGCCTCTGTGTTTGTGTTTTCTGGATATTACCAATGGTCATTATTGTTTTGAATTTTTTTTTAATCAGTGAGCATTTAATTTTGTACAGGGAAACAATCACTGGTTCCACATGCAGAAACCAGTTCTTCCTATTCGTGTATTCTAGGGAGAAAACTAGAGGAATTGCGGGAAACAAACATGATATTTCTGTTTGTATACATGACATTTTATGCACTTGCCTAAAGAAATGAGTATGCTTTTCTCCAAAACCATTTTTACTATGATTTGCTTGGTCTATTGCATACAAATTCCACACTACTTTGTCCGGATATGACTGCATGAAACCGGAAATATCCGCTTTTGTTTTGGCTAACTCAATCACAGATATTGCGACAGCCTCTGTGTTTGTGTTTTCTGGTTATTATCAAAGGACTTTATTGTTTTGAATGTTTTTTATCAGGGAACATTTAATTTTGTACTGGGAAACTCTAATTGGTTCCACATGGAGACACCAGCTCTACACATTCGTATTTTCTAGGAGAAAGCTAGAAGAACTGCGGCAAACAAACATGATATTTATGTTTGTATACATGACATTTTATGCACTTGCCTAAAGAAAGGAGTTTGCTTTTCTCCAAAACCATTTTTACTATGATTTGCTTGCTCTATTGCATACAAATTGCACACCACTTTATCCGGATATGACTGCATGAAACCGGAAATATCCGGTTTTGTTTTGGCTAACTCAATCCCAGGTTGCCACAGCCTATGTGTTTGTGTTTTCTGGATATTATCAATGGTCATTATTGTTTTGAATTTTTTTTATCAGGGAGCATTTAATTTTGTACTGGGAAACACTCAGTGGTTCCACATGGAGACACCAGCTCTACACATTCGTATTTTCTAAGGGAGAAACTAGAGCAACTGCGGCAAACAAACATGATATTTCTGTTTGTATACATGACATTTTATGCACTTGCCTAAAGAAAGGAGTTTGCTTTTCTCCAAAACCATTTTACTATGATTTGTTTGGTCTATTGCATACAAATTCCACACCACTTTGTCCGGATATGACTGCATGAAACCGGAAATATCCGCTTTTGTTTTGGCTAACTCAATCAGAGATATTGTGACAGCCTCTGTGTTTGTGTTTTCTGGATATTATCAAAGGACTTTATTGTTTTGAATGTTTTTTATCAGGAAACATTTAATTTTGTACTGGGAAACTCTAATTGTTTCCACATGGAGACACCAGCTCTACACATTCGTATTTTCTAAGAGATAGCTAGAAGAACTGCGGCAAACAAACATGATATTTATGTTTGTATACATGACATTTTATGCACTTGCCTAAAGAAAGGAGTTTGCTTTTCTCCAAAACCATTTTTACTATGATTTGCTTGGTCTATTGCATACAAATTCCACACCACTTTGTCCGGATATGACTGGATGAAAGGGGAAATATCCGCTTTTGTTTTGGCTAACTCAATCACAGATATTGCGACAGCCTCTGTGTTTGTGTTTTCTGGATATTATCAAAGGACTTAATTGTTTTGAATGTTTTTTATCAGGGAACATTTAATTTTGTACTGGGAAACTAAAATTGGTTCCACATGGAGACACCAGCTCTACACATTCGTATTTTCTAGGAGAAAGCTAGAAGAACTGCGGCAAACAAACATGATATTTCTGTTTGTATACATGAAATTTTATGCACTTGCCTAAAGAAAGGAGTTTGCTTTTCTCCAAAACCATTTTTACTATGATTTGCTTGCTCTATTGCATACAAATTCCACACCACTTTGTCCGGATATGACTGCATGAAACCGGAAATATCCGGTTTTGTTTTGGCTAACTCAATCCCAGCTATTGCCACAGCCTCTGTGTTTGTGTTTTCTGGATATTATCAATGGTCATTATTGTTTTGAATGTTTTTTTTTAATCTGTGAGCATTTAATTTTGTACAGGGAAACAATCACTGGTTCCACATGCAGAAACCAGTTCTTCCTATTCGTGTATTCTAGGGAGAAAACTAGAGGAATTGCGGGAAACAAACATGATATTTCTGTGTGTATACATGACATTTTATGCACTTGTCTAAAGAAAGCACTTTGCTTTTCTCCAAACCATTTTACTATGATTTGCTTGGTCTATTGCATACAAATTCCACACCACTTTGTCTGGATATGACTGCATGAAACCGGAAATATCCGGTTTTCTTTTGGCTAACTCAATCCCAGATTGCCACAGCCCCTGTGTTTGTGTTTTCTGGATATTATCAATGATCATTATTGTTTTGAAAGTTTTGTTTTAATCAGGGAACATTTAATTTTGTACTGGGAAACACTCAGTTGTTCCACATGGAGATACCAGCTGTACGCATACATATTTTCTAAGAGAGAAACTAGAGGAAATGCGGAAAACAAACATGATATTTCTGTTTGTATACATGACATTTTATGCACTTGCCTAAAGAAAGGAGTTTGCTTTTCTCCAAAACCATTTTTACTATGATTTGCTTGGTCTATTGCATAAAAATTCCACACCACTTTGTCCGGATATGACTGCATGAAACCGGAAATATCCGCTTTTGTTTTGGCTAACTCAATCCCAGATTGCCACAGCCTCTGTGTTTGTGTTTTCTGGATATTATCAATGGTCATTATTGTTTTGAACGTTTTTTTTTATCAGGGAACATTTAATTTTGTACAGGGAAAGAATCACTGGTTCCACATGCAAAAACCAGTTCTTCCTATTCGTGTATTCTAGGGAGAAAACTAGAGGAACTGCGGCAAACGAACATGATATTTCTGTTTGTATACATGACATTTTATGCACTTGCCTAAAGAAAGGACTTTGCTTTTCTCCAAAACCATTTTTACTATGATTTGCTCGGTTCATTGCATAGGAATTCCAGAACACTTTGTCCGGATATGACTGGATGAAACCGGAAATATCCGGTTTTGTTTTGGCTAACTCAATCCCAGATATTGCCACAGCCCCTGTGTTTGTGTTTTCTGGATATTATCAAAGGACTTTATTGTTTTGAAACATTTTTTTTATCAGGGAACATTTAATTTTGTACTGGGAAACCCTCAGTGGTTCCACATGGAGAAACCAGCTCTAAACATTTGTAAATTATACGGAGAATGCTAGAGGAACTGCAGCAAACAAACATGATATTTCTGTTTGTATACATGACATTTTATGCACTTGCCTAAAGAAAGGAGTTTGCTTTTCTCCAAAACCATTTTACTATGATTTGCTTGGTCTATGGCATACAAATTCCACACCACTTTGTCCAGATATGATTGGATGAAAGAGAAAATATCCGCTTTTGTTTTGGCTAACTCAATCACAGATATTGTGACAGCCTCTGTGTTTGTGTTTTCTGGATATTATCAAAGGACTTTATTGTTTTGAATATTTTTTATCAGGGAACATTTAATTTTGTACTGGGAAACTCTAATTGGTTCCACATGGAGACACCAGCTCTACACATTCGTATTTTCTAGGAGAAAGCTAGAAGAACTGCGGCAAACAAACATGATATTTCTATTTGTATACATGACATTTTATGCACTTGTCCAATGAAAAGACATTGCTTTTCTCCAAAACCATTTCTACTATGATTTGCTTGGTCTATTGCATACAAATTCCACACCACTTTGTCCGGATATGACTGCATGAAACCGGAAATATCCGGTTTTCTTTTGGTTAACTCAATCCCAGATTGCCACAGCCTCTGTGTTTGTATTTTCTGGATATTACCAATGGTCATTATTTTTTTTGAATGTTTTTTTTTAATCAGTGAGCATTTAATTTTGTACAGGGAAACAATCACTGGTTCCACATGCAGAAACCAGTTCTTCCTATTCGTGTATTCTAGGGAGAAAACTAGAGGAATTGCGGGAAACAAACATGATATTTCTGTGTGTATACATGACATTTTATGCACTTGTCTAAAGAAAGCACTTTGCTTTTCTCCAAACCATTTTACTATGATTTCCTTGGTCTATTGCATACAAATTCCACACCACTTTGTCCGGATATGACTGCATGAAACCGGAAATATCCGGTTTTGTTTGGGCTAACTCAATCCCAGATTGCCACAGCCTCTGTGTTTGTGTTTTCTGGATATTATCAATGATCATTATTGTTTTGAAAGTTTTTTTTTATCAGGGAACATTTAATTTTGTACTGGGAAACACTCAGTGGTTCCACATGGAGACACCAGCTGTACGCATACGTATTTTCTAAGCGAGAAACTAGAGGAACTGCGGCAAACAAACATGATATTTCTGTTTGTATACATGACATTTTATGCACTTGCCTAAAGAAAGGACTTTGCTTTTCTCCAAAACCATTTTTACTATGATTTGCTTGGTCTATTGCATAAAAATTCCACACCAATTTGTCCGGATATGACTGCATGAAACCGGAAATATCCGGTTTTGTTTTGGCTAACTCAATCCCAGATATTGCCATAGCCCCTGTGTTTGTGTTTTCTGGATATTATCAAAGGACTTTATTGTTTTGAAACATTTTTTTTTATCAGGGAACATTTAATTTTGTACTGGGAAACCCTCAGTGGTTCCACATGGAGAAACCAGCTCTAAACATTTGAAAATTATACGGAGAATGCTAGAGGAACTGCAGCAAACAAACATGATAATTCTGTTTGTATACATGACATTTTATGCACCCACCTAATGAAATGACTTTGCTTTTCTCCAAAACCATTTTTACTATGATTTGCTTGGTCTATTGAATACAAATTCCACACCACTTTGTCCGGATATGACTGGATGGAAGGGGAAATATCCGCTTTTGTTTTGGCTAACTCAATCACAGATGTTGCGACAGCCTCTGTGTTTGTGTTTTCTGGATATTATCAAAGGACTTTATTGTTTTGAATGTTTTTTATCAGGAAACATTTAATTTTGTACTGGGAAACTAAAATTGGTTCCACATGGAGACACCAGCTCTACACATTCGTATTTTCTAGGAGAAAGCTAGAAGAACTGCGGCAAACAAACATGATATTTATGTTTGTATACATGACATTTTATGCACTTGCCTAAAGAAAGGAGTTTGCTTTTCTCCAAAACCATTTTTACTATGATTTGCTTGGTCTATTGCATACAAATTCCACACCACTTTGTCCGGATATGACTGCATGAAACCGGAAATATCCGGTTTTGTTTTGGCTAACTCAATCCCAGATTGCCACAGCCTCTGTGTTTGTGTTTTCTGGATATTATCAATGGTCATTATTGTTTTGAACGTTTTTTTTTATCAGGGAACATTTAATTTTGTACAGGGAAAGAATCACTGGTTCCACATGCAGAAACCAGTTCTTCCTATTCGTGTATTCTAGGGAGAAAACTAGAGGAACTGCGGCAAACGAACATGATATTTCTGTTTGTATACATGACATTTTATGCACTTGCCTAAAGAAAGGACTTTGCTTTTCTCCAAATCCATTTTTACTGTGATTTTCTCAGTTCATTGCATAGGAATTCCAGAACACTTTGTCCGGATATGACTGGATGAAACCGGAAATATCCGGTTTTGTTTTGGCTAACTCAATCCCAGATATTGCCACAGCCCCTGTGTTTGTGTTTTCTGGATATTATCAAAGGACTTTATTGTTTTGAAACATTTTTTTTATCAGGGGACATTTAATTTTGTACTGGGAAACCCTCAGTAGTTCCACATGGAGAAACCAGCTCTAAACATTTGTAAATTATACGGAGAATGCTAGAGGAACTGCAGCAAACAAACATGATAATTCTGTTTGTATACATGACATTTTATGCACCTGCCTAATGAAATGACTTTGCTTTTCTCCAAAACCATTTTTACTATGATTTGCTTGGTCTATTGCATACAAATTCCACACCACTTTGTCCGGATATGACTGGATGAAAGGGGAAATATCCGCTTTTGTTTTGGCTAACTCAATCACAGATATTGCGACAGCCTCTGTGTTTGTGTTTTCTGGATATTATCAAAGGACTTTATTGTTTTGAATGTTTTTTATCAGGGAACATTTAATTTTGTACTGGGAAACTCTAATTGGTTCCACATGGAAACACCAGCTCTACACATTCGTATTTTCTAGGAGAAAGCTAGAAGAACTGCGGCAAACAAACATGATATTTCTGTTTGTATACATGACATTTTATGCACTTGCCTAAAGAAAGGAGTTTGCTTTTCTCCAAAACCATTTTTACTATGATTTGCTTGGTCTATTGCATACAAATTCCACACCACTTTGTCCGGATATGACTGCATGAAACCGGAAATATCCGGTTTTGTTTTGGCTAACTCAATCCCAGATTGCCACAGCCTCTGTGTTTGTGTTTTCTGGATATTATCAATGGTCATTATTTTTTTGAATTTTTTTTATCAGGGAACATTTAATTTTGTACTGGAAAACACTCAGTCGTTCCACATGGAGACACCAGCTCTACACATTCGTATTTTCTAAGTGAGAAACTAGAGGAACTGCGGCAAACAAACATGATATTTCTGTTTGTATACATGATATTTTATGCACTTGCCTAAATAAAAGGAGTTTGCTTTTCTCCAAAACCATTTTACTATGATTTCCTTGGTCTATTGCATACAAATTCCACACCACTTTGTCCAGATATGATTGGATGAAAGGGGAAATATCCGCTTTTGTTTTGGCTAACTCAATCACAGATATTGTGACAGCCTCTGTGTTTGTGTTTTCTGGATATTATCAAAGGACTTTATTGTTTTGAATGTTTTTTATCAGGGAACATTTAATTTTGTACTGGGAAACTCTAATTGGTTCCACATGGAGACACCAGCTCTACACATTCGTATTTTCTAGGAGAAAGCTAGAAGAACTGTGGCAAACAATCATGATATTTCTATTTGTATACATGACATTTTATGCACTTGTCCAATGAAAAGACTTTGCTTTTCTCCAAAACCATTTTTACTATGATTTGCTTGGTCTATTGCATACAAATTCCACACCACTTTGTCCGGATATGACTGCATGAAACCGGAAATATCCGGTTTTCTTTTGGTTAACTCAATCCCAGATTGCCACAGCCTCTGTGTTTGTGTTTTCTGGATATTACCAATGGTCATTATTGTTTTGAATGTTTTTTTTTTAATCAGTGAGCATTTAATTTTGTACAGGGAAACAATCACTGGTTCCACATGCAGAAACCAGTTCTTGCTATTCGTGTATTCTAGGGAGAAAACTAGAGGAATTGCGGGAAACAAACATGATATTTCTGTTTGTATACATGACATTTTATGCACTTGCCTAAAGAAATGAGTATGCTTTTCTCCAAAACCATTTTTACTATGATTTGCTTGGTCTATTGCATACAAATTCCACACCACTTTGTCCGGATATGACTGCATGAAACCGGAAATATCCGGTTTTGTTTTGGCTAACTCAATCCCAGATATTGCCACAGCCTCTGTGTTTGTGTTTTCTGGATATTATCAATGATCATTATTGTTTTCAAAGTTTTTTTTTTATCAGGGAACATTTAATTTTGTACTGGGAAACTCTAATTGCTTCCACATGGGACACCAGCTCTACGCATACGTATTTTCTAAGCGAGAAACTAGAGGAACTGCGGCAAACAAACATGATATTTCTGTTTGTATACATGACAATGTATGCACTTGCCTAAAGAAAGGACTTTGCTTTTCTCCAAAACCATTTTTCTATGATTTGCTTCGTCTATTGCATACAAATTCCACAACACTTTGTCCTGATATGATTGGATGAAAGGGGAAATATCCGGTTTTTTTTTTGGCTAACTCAGTCAGAGATATTGCGACAGCCTCTGTGTTTGTGATTTCTGGATATTATCAAAGGACTTTATTGTTTTGAATGTTTTTTATCAGGAAACATTTAATTTTGTACTGGGAAACTCTAATTGTTTCCACATGGAGACACCAGCTCTACACATTCGTATTTTCTAGGAGAAAGCTAGAAGAACTGTGGCAAACAATCATGATATTTCTATTTGTATACATGACATTTTATGCACTTGTCCAATGAAAAGACTTTGCTTTTCTCCAAAACCATTTTTACTATGATTTGCTTGGTCTATTGCATACAAATTCCACACCACTTTGTCCGGATATGACTGCATGAAACCGGAAATATCCGGTTTTCTTTTGGTTAACTCAATCCCAGATTGCCACAGCCTCTGTGTTTGTGTTTTCTGGATATTACCAATGGTCATTATTGTTTTGAATGTTTTTTTTTAAATCAGTGAGCATTTAATTTTGTACAGGGAAACAATCACTGGTTCCACATGCAGAAACCAGTTCTTCCTATTCGTGTATTCTAGGGAGAAAACTAGAGGAATTGCGGGAAACAAACATGATATTTCTGTTTGTATACATGACATTTTATGCACTTGCCTAAGGAAATGAGTATGCTTTTCTCCAAAACCATTTTTACTATGATTTGCTTGGTCTATTGCATACAAATTCCACACCACTTTGTCCGGATATGACTGCATGAAACCGGAAATATCCGGTTTTGTTTTGGCTAACTCAATCCCAGATTGCCACAGCCTGTGTGTTTGTGTTTTCTGGATATTATCAAAGGACTTTATTGTTTTGAATGTTTTTTATCAGGGAACATTTAATTTTGTACTGGGAAACTCTAATTGGTTCCACATGGGACACCAGCTCTACGCATACGTATTTTCTAAGCGAGAAACTAGAGGAACTGCGGCAAACAAACATGATATTTCTGTTTGTATACATGACATTTTATGCACTTGCCTAAAGAAAGGAGTTTGCTTTTCTCCAAAACCATTTTTACTATGATTTGCTTAGTCTATTGCATACAAATTCCACACCACTTTGTCCGGATATGACTGCATGAAACCGGAAATATCCGGTTTTGCTTTGGCTAACTCAATCCCAGATTGCCACAGCCTATGTGTTTGTGTTTTCTGGATATTACAAATGGTCATTAATGTTTTGAATGTTCTTTTTTTAATCAGTGAGCATTTAATTTTGTACAGGGAAACAATCACTGGTTCCACATGCAGAAACCAGTTCTTCCTATTCGTGTATTCTAGGGAGAAAACTAGAGGAATTGCGGGAAACAAACATGATATTTCTGTTTGTATACATGACATTTTATGCACTTGCCTAAAGAAATGAGTATGCTTTTCTCCAAAACCATTTTTACTATGATTTGCTTGGTCTATTCCATACAAATTCCACACCACTTTGTCCGGATATGACTGCATGAAACCGGAAATATCCGGTTTTCTTTTGGCTAACTCAATCCCAGATTGCCACAGCCTCTGTGTTTGTGTTTTCTGGATATTATCAATGATCATTATTGTTTTGAAAGTTTTTTTTTATCAGGGAACATTTAATTTTGTACTGGGAAACACTCAGTGGTTCCACATGGAGACACCAGCTGTACGCATACGTATTTTCTAAGCGAGAAACTAGAGGAACTGCGGCAAACAAACATGATATTTCAGTTTGTATACATGACATTTTATGCACTTGCCTAAAGAAAGCTCTTTGCTTTTCTCCAAAACCATTTTACTATGATTTCCTTGGTCTATTGCATACAAATTCCACACCAATTTTTCCGGATATGACTGCATGAAACCGGAAATATCCGGTTTTGTTTTGGCTAACTCAATCCCAGATATTGCCATAGCCACTGTGTTTGAGTTTTCTGGATATTATCAAAGGACTTTATTGTTTTGAAACAATTTTTTTATCAGGGAACATTTAATTTTGTACTGGGAAACCCTCAGTGGTTCCACATGGAGAAACCAGCTCTAAACATTTGTAAATTATACGGAGAATGCTAGAGGAACTGCAGCAAACAAACATGATAATTCTGTTTGTATACATGACATTTTATGCACCTGCCTAATGAAATGACTTTGCTTTTCTCCAAAACCATTTTTACTATGATTTGCTTGGTCTATTGAATACAAATTCCACACCACTTTGTCCGGATATGACTGGATGGAAGGGGAAATATCCGCTTTTGTTTTGGCTAACTCAATCACAGATATTGCGACAGCCTCTGTGTTTGTGTTTTCTGGATATTATCAAAGGACTTTATTGTTTTGAATGTTTTTTATCAGGGAACATTTAATTTTGTACTGGGAAACTCTAATTGGTTCCACATGGAGACACCAGCTCTACACATTCGTATTTTCTAGGAGAAAGCTATAAGAACTGCGGCAAACAAACATGATATTTCTGTTTGTATACATGACATTTTATGCACTTGCCTAAAGAAAGGAGTTTGCTTTTCTCCAAAACCATTTTTACTATGATTTGCTTGGTCTATTGCATACAAATTCCACACCACTTTGTCCGGATATGACTGCATGAAACCGGAAATATCCGGTTTTGTTTTGGCTAACTCAATCCCAGATTGCCACAGCCTCTGTGTTTGTGTTTTCTGGATATTAACAATGATCATTATTGTTTTGAACGTTTTTTTTTATCAGGGAACATTTAATTTTGTACAGGGAAACAATCACTGGATCCACAGGCAGAAACCAGTTCTTCCTATTCGGGTATTCTAGGGAGAAAACTAGAGGAACTGCGGCAAACGAACATGATATTTCTGTTTGTATACATGACATTTTATGCACTTGCCTAAAGAAAGGACTTTGCTTTTCTCCAAAACCATTTTTACTGTGATTTTCTCGGTTCATTGCATAGGAATTCCAGAACACTTTGTCCGGATATGACTGGATGAAACCGGAAATATCCGGTTTTTTTTTTTGCTAACTCAATCCCAGATATTGCCACAGCCCATGTGTTTGTGTTTTCTGGATATTATCAAAGGACTTTATTGTTTTGAAACATTTTTTTTATCAGGGGACATTTAATTTTGTACTGGGAAACCCTCAGTAGTTCCACATGGAGAAACCAGCTCTAATTTTGTAAATTATACGGAGAATGCTAGAGGAACTGCAGCAAACAAACATGATAATTCTGTTTGTATACATGACATTTTATACACCTGCCTAATGAAATGACTTTGCTTTTCTCCAAAACCATTTTTACTATGATTTGCTTGGTTTATTGCATACAAATTCCACACCACTTTGTCCGGATATGACTGGATGAAAGGGGAAATATCCGCTTTTGTTTTGGCTAACTCAATCACAGATATTGCCACAGCCTCTGTGTTTTTGTTTTCTGGATATTATCAAAGGACTTTATTGTTTTGAATGTTTTTTATCAGGGAACATTTAATTTTGTACTGGGAAACTCTAATTGGTTCCACATGGAAACACCAGCTCTACACATTCGTATTTTATAGGAGAAAGCTAGAAGAACTGCGGCAAACAAACATGATATTTCTGTTTGTATACATGACATTTTATGCACTTGCCTAAAGAAAGGAGTTTGCTTTTCTCCAAAACCATTTTTACTATGATTTGCTTGGTCTATTGCATACAAATTCCACACCACTTTGTCCGGATATGAATGCATGAAACCGGAAATATCCGCTTTTGTTTTGGCTAACTCAATCCCAGATTGCCACAGCCTCTGTGTTTGTGTTTTCTGGATATTATCAATGGTCATTATTGTTTTGAATTTTTTTTATCAGGGAACATTTAATTTTGTACTGGGAAACACTCAGTCGTTCCACATGGAGACACCAGCTCTACACATTCGTATTTTCTAAGTGAGAAACTAGAGGAACTGCGGCAAACAAACATGATATTTCTGTTTGTATACATGACATTTTATGCACTTGCCTAAATAAAAGGAGTTTGCTTTTCTCCAAAACCATTTTACTATGATTTGCTTGGTCTATTGCATACAAATTCCACACCACTTTGTCCAGATATGATTGGATGAAAGGGGAAATATCCGCTTTTGTTTTGGCTAACTCAATCACTGATATTGCGACAGCCTCTGTGTTTGTGTTTTCTGGATATTATCAAAGGACTTTATTGTTTTGAATGTTTTTTATCAGGAAACATTTAATTTTGTACTGGGAAACTCTAATTGTTTCCACATGGAGACACCAGCTCTACACATTCGTATTTTCTAGGAGAAAGCTAGAAGAACTGTGGCAAACAATCATGATATTTCTATTTGTATACATGACATTTTATGCACTTGTCCAATGAAAAGACTTTGCTTTTCTCCAAAACCATTTTTACTATGATTTGCTTGGTCTATTGCATACAAATTCCACACCACTTTGTCCGGATATGACTGCATGAAACCGGAAATATCCGGTTTTCTTTTGGCTAACTCACTCCCAGATTGCCACAGCCTCTGTGTTTGTGTTTTCTGGATATTATCAATGACCATTATTGTTTTGAATGTTTTTTTTTTTATCAGGGAACATTTAATTTTGTACTGGGAAACTCTAATTGCTTCCACATGGGACACCAGCTCTACGCATACGTATTTTCTAAGCGAGAAACTAGAGGAACTGCGGCAAACAAACATGATATTTCTGTTTGTATACATGACATTTTATGCACTTGCCTAAAGAAAGGACTTTGCTTTTCTCCAAAACCATTTTACTATGATTTGCTTGGTCTATTGCATACAAATTCCACACCACTTTGTCCGGATATGATTGGATGAAAGGGGAAATATCCGGTTTTGTTTTGGCTAACTCAATCAGAGATATTGCGACAGCCTCTGTGTTTGTGTTTTCTGGATATTATCAAAGGACTTTATTGTTTTGAATGTTTTTTATCAGGAAACATTTAATTTTGTACTGGGAAACTCTAATTGTTTCCACATGGAGACACCAGCTCTACACATTCGTATTTTCTAGGAGATAGCTAGAACTGCGGCAAACAAACATGATATTTCTGTTTGTATACATGACATTTTATGCACTTGCCTAAAGAAAGGAGTTTGCTTTTCTCCAAAACCATTTTTACTATGATTTGCTTGGTCTATTGCATACAAATTCCACACCACTTTGTCCGGATATGACTGCATGAAACCGGAAATATCCGGTTTTCTTTTGGCTAACTCAATCCCAGATTGCCACAGCCCCTGTGTTTGTGTTTTCTGGATATTATCAATGGTCATTATTGTTTTGAATGTTTTTTTTTTTTAATCAGTGAGCATTTAATTTTGTACAGGGAAACAATCACTGGTTCCACATGCAGAAACCAGTTCTTCCTATTCGTGTATTCTAGGGAGAAAACTAGAGGAATTGCGGGAAACAAACATGATATTTCTGTGTGTATACATGACATTTTATGCACTTGCCTAAAGAAAGCACTTTGCTTTTCTCCAAAACCATTTTACTATGATTTCCTTGGTGTATTGCATACAAATTCCACACCACTTTGTCCGGATATGACTGCATGAAACCGGAAATATCCGGTTTTCTTTTGGCTAACTCAATCCCAGATTGCCACAGCCTCTGTGTTTGTGTTTTCTGGATATTATCAAAGGACTTTATTGTTTTGAAAGTTTTTTTTTTATCAGGGAACATTTAATTTTGTACTGGGAAACACTCAGTGGTTCCACATGGAGACACCAGCTGTACGCATACGTATTTTCTAAGCGAGAAACTAGAGGAACTGCGGCAAACAAACATGATATTTCTGTTTGTATACATGACATTTTATGCACTTGCCTAAAGAAAGGAGTTTGCTTTTCTCCAAAACCATTTTTACTATGATTTGCTTGGTCTATTGCATACAAATTCCACACCACTTTGTCCGGATATGACTGCATGAAACCGGAAATATCCGGTTTTGTTTTGGCTAACTCAATCCCAGATTGCCACAGCCTCTGTGTTTGTGTTTTCTGGATATTATCAATGATCATTATTGTTTTGAAAGTTTTTTTTTATCAGGGAACATTTAATTTTGTACTGGGAAACACTCAGTCGTTCCACATGGAAACACCAGCTCTACACATTCGTATTTTCTAAGTGAGAAACTAGAGGAACTGCGGCAAACAAACATGATATTTCTGTTTGTATACATGACATTTTATATACTTGCCTAAAGAAAGGAGTTTGCTTTTCTCCAAAACCATGTTACTATGATTTGCTTGGTCTATTGCATACAAATTCCACACCACTTTGTCCAGATATGATTGGATGAAAGGGGAAATATCCGGTTTTGTTTTGGCTAACTCAATCACAGATATTGCGACAGCCTCTGTGTTTGTGTTTTCTGGATATTATCAAAGGACTTTATTGTTTTGAATGTTTTTTATCAGGGAACATTTAATTTTGTACTGGGAAACTCTAATTGGTTCCACATGGAGACACCAGCTCTACACATTCGTATTTTCTAGGAGAAAGCTAGAAGAACTGCGGCAAACAAACATGATATTTCTATTTGTATACATGACATTTTATGCACTTGTCCAATGAAAAGACTTTGCTTTTCTCCAAAACCATTTTTACTATGATTTGCTTAGTCTATTGCATACAAATTCCACACCACTTTGTCCGGATATGACTGCATGAAACCGGAAATATCCGGTTTTGTTTTGGCTAACTCAATCCCAGATATTGCCACAGCCTCTGTGTTTGTGTTTTCTGGATATTATCAATGATAATTATTGTTTTGAAAGTTTTTTTTTCAGGGAACATTTAATTTTGTACTGGGAAACTCTAATTGGTTCCACATGGGACACCAGCTCTACGCATACGTATTTTCTAAGCGAGAAACTAGAGGAACTGCGGCAAACAAACATGATATTTCTGTTTGTATACATGACATTTTATGCACTTGCCTAAAGAAAGGAGTTTGCTTTTCTCCAAAACCATTTTTACTATGATTTGCTTAGTCTATTGCATACAAATTCCACACCACTTTGTCCGGATATGACTGGATGAAAGGGGAAATATCCGCTTTTGTTTTGGCTAACTCATTCACAGATATTGCGACAGCCTCTGTGTTTGTGTTTTCTGGATATTACAAATGGTCATTAATGTTTTGAATGTTCTTTTTTTAATCAGTGAGCATTTAATTTTGTACAGGGAAACAATCACTGGTTCCACATGCAGAAACCAGTTCTTCCTATTCGTGTATTCTAGGGAGAAAACTAGAGGAATTGCGGGAAACAAACATGATATTTCTGTTTGTATACATGACATTTTATGCACTTGCCTAACGAAAAGACTTTGCTTTTCTCCACAATCATTTTTACTATGATTTGCTTGGTCTATTGCATACAAATTCCACACCACTTTGTCCGGATATGACTGCATGAAACCGGAAATATCCGGTTTTCTTTTGGCTAACTCAATCCCAGATTGCCACAGCCTCTGTGTTTGTGTTTTCTGGATATTATCAATGATCATTATTGTTTTGAAAGTTTTTTTTTTATCAGGGAACATTTAATTTTGTACTGGGAAACACTCAGTGGTTCCACATGGAGACACCAGCTGTACGCATACGTATTTTCTAAGCGAGAAACTAGAGGAACTGCGGCAAACAAACATGATATTTCAGTTTGTATACATGACATTTTATGCACTTGCCTAAAGAAAGCACTTTGCTTTTCTCCAAAACCATTTTACTATGATTTCCTTGGTCTATTGCATACAAATTCCACACCAATTTGTCCGGATATGACTGCATGAAACCGGAAATATCCGGTTTTGTTTTGGCTAACTCAATCCCAGATATTGCCATAGCCACTGTGTTTGAGTTTTCTGGATATTATCAAAGGACTTTATTGTTTTGAAACATTTTTTTTATCAGGGAACATTTAATTTTGTACTGGGAAACCCTCAGTGGTTCCACATGGAGAAACCAGCTCTAAACATTTGTAAATTATACGGAGAATGCTAGAGGAACTGCAGCAAACAAACATGATAATTCTGTTTGTATACATGACATTTTATACACCTGCCTAATGAAATGACTTTGCTTTTCTCCAAAACCATTTTTACTATGATTTGCTTGGTCTATTGAATACAAATTCCACACCACTTTGTCCGGATATGACTGGATGGAAGGGGAAATATCCGCTTTTGTTTTGGCTAACTCAATCACAGATATTGCGACAGCCTCTGTGTTTGTGTTTTCTGGATATTATCAAAGGACTTTATTGTTTTGAATGTTTTTTATCAGGGAACATTTAATTTTGTACTGGGAAACTAAAATTGGTTCCACATGGAGACACCAGCTCTACACATTCGTATTTTCTAGGAGAAAGCTAGAAGAACTGCGGCAAACAAACATGATATTTCTGTTTGTATACATGACATTTTATGCACTTGCCTAAAGAAAGGACTTTGATTTTCTCCAAAACCATTTTTACTGTGATTTTCTCGGTTCATTGCATAGGAATTCCAGAACACTTTGTCCGGATATGATTGGATGAAACCGGAAATATCCGGTTTTTTTTTTGCTAACTCAATCCCAGATATTGCCACAGCCCATGTGTTTGTGTTTTCTGGATATTATCAAAGGACTTTATTGTTTTGAAACATTTTTTTTATCAGGGGACATTTAATTTTGTACTGGGAAACCCTCAGTTGTTCCACATGGAGAAACCAGCTCTAAACATTTGTAAATTATACGGAGAATGCTAGAGGAACTGCAGCAAACAAACATGATAATTCTGTTTGTATACATGACATTTTATACACCTGCCTAATGAAATGACTTTGCTTTTCTCCAAAACCATTTTTACTAGGATTTGCTTGGTTTATTGCATACAAATTCCACACCACTTTGTCCGGATATGACTGGATGAAAGGGGAAATATCCGCTTTTGTTTTGGCTAACTCAATCACAGATATTGCCACAGCCTCTGTGTTTTTGTTTTCTGGATATTATCAAAGGACTTTATTGTTTTGAATGTTTTTTATCAGGGAACATTTAATTTTGTACTGGGAAACTCTAATTGGTTCCACATGGAAAAACCAGCTCTACACATTCGTATTTTCTAGGAGAAAGCTAGAAGAACTGCGGCAAACAAACATGATATTTCTGTTTGTATACATGACATTTTATGCACTTGCCTAAAGAAAGGAGTTTGCTTTTCTCCAAAACCATTTTTACTATGATTTGCTTGGTCTATTGCATACAAATTCCACACCACTTTGTCCGGATATGAATGCATGAAACCGGAAATATCCGCTTTTGTTTTGGCTAACTCAATCCCAGATTGCCACAGCCTCTGTGTTTGTGTTTTCTGGATATTATCAATGATCATTATTGTTTTGAACGTTTTTTTTTTATCAGGGAACATTTAATTTTGTACAGGGAAACAATCACTGGATCCACAGGCAGAAACCAGTTCTTCCTATTCGGGTATTCTAGGGAGAAAACTAGAGGAACTGTGGCAAACGAACATGATATTTCTGTTTGTATACATGACATTTTATGCACTTGCCTAAAGAAAGGACTTTGCTTTTCTCCAAAACCATTTTTACTGTGATTTTCTCGGTTCATTGCATAGGAATTCCAGAACACTTTGTCCGGATATGACTGGATGAAACCGGAAATATCCGGTTTTTTTTTTGCTAACTCAATCCCAGATATTGCCACAGCCCATGTGTTTGTGTTTTCTGGATATTATCAAAGGACTTTATTGTTTTGAAACATTTTTTTTATCAGGGGACATTTAATTTTGTACTGGGAAACCCTCAGTAGTTCCACATGGAGAAACCAGCTCTAAACATTTGTAAATTATACGGAGAATGCTAGAGGAACTGCAGCAAACAAACATGATAATTCTGTTTGTATACATGACATTTTATACACCTGCCTAATGAAATGACTTTGCTTTTCTCCAAAACCATTTTTACTATGATTTGCTTGGTTTATTGCATACAAATTCCACACCACTTTGTCCGGATATGACTGGATGAAAGGGGAAATATCCGCTTTTGTTTTGGCTAACTCAATCACAGATATTGCCACAGCCTCTGTGTTTTTGTTTTCTGGATATTATCAAAGGACTTTATTGTTTTGAATGTTTTTTATCAGGGAACATTTAATTTTGTACTGGGAAACTCTAATTGGTTCCACATGGAAAAACCAGCTCTACACATTCGTATTTTCTAGGAGAAAGCTAGAAGAACTGCGGCAAACAAACATGATATTTCTGTTTGTATACATGACATTTTATGCACTTGCCTAAAGAAAGGAGTTTGCTTTTCTCCAAAACCATTTTTACTATGATTTGCTTGGTCTATTGCATACAAATTCCACACCACTTTGTCCGGATATGAATGCATGAAACCGGAAATATCCGCTTTTGTTTTGGCTAACTCAATCCCAGATTGCCACAGCCTCTGTGTTTGTGTTTTCTGGATATTATCAATGGTCATTATTGTTTTGAATTTTTTTTATCAGGGAACATTTAATTTTGTACTGGGAAACACTCAGTCGTTCCACATGGAGACACCAGCTCTACACATTCATATTTTCTAAGTGAGAAACTAGAGGAACTGCGGCAAACAAACATGATATTTCTGTTTGTATACATGACATTTTATGCACTTGCCTAAATAAAAGGAGTTTGCTTTTCTCCAAAACCATTTTACTATGATTTGCTTGGTCTATTGCATACAAATTCCACACCACTTTGTCCAGATATGATTGGATGAAAGGGGAAATATCCGCTTTTGTTTTGGCTAACTCAATCACAGATATTGCGACAGCCTCTGTGTTTGTGTTTTCTGGATATTATCAAAGGACTTTATTGTTTTGAATGTTTTTTATCAGGAAACATTTAATTTTGTACTGGGAAACTCTAATTGTTTCCACATGGAGACACCAGCTCTACACATTAGTATTTTCTAGGAGAAAGCTAGAAGAACTGTGGCAAACAATCATGATATTTCTATTTGTATACATGACATTTTATGCACTTGTCCAATGAAAAGACTTTGCTTTTCTCCAAAACCATTTTTACTATGATTTGCTTGGTCTATTGCATACAAATTCCACACCACTTTGTCCGGATATGACTGCATGAAACCGGAAATATCCGGTTTTCTTTTGGTTAACTCAATCCCAGATTGCCACAGCCTCTGTGTTTGTGTTTTCTGGATATTACCAATGGTCATTATTGTTTTGAAAGTTTTTTTTTTCAGGGAACATTTAATTTTGTACTGGGAAACTCTAATTGGTTCCACATGGGACACCAGCTCTACGCATACGTATTTTCTAAGCGAGAAACTAGAGGAACTGCGGCAAACAAACATGATATTTCTGTTTGTATACATGACATTTTATGCACTTGCCTAAAGAAAGGAGTTTGCTTTTCTCCAAAACCATTTTTACTATGATTTGCTTAGTCTATTGCATACAAATTCCACACCACTTTGTCCGGATATGACTGCATGAAACCGGAAATATCCGGTTTTGCTTTGGCTAACTCAATCCCAGATTGCCACAGCCTATGTGTTTGTGTTTTCTGGATATTACAAATGGTCATTAATGTTTTGAATGTTCTTTTTTTAATCAGTGAGCATTTAATTTTGTACAGGGAAACAATCACTGGTTCCACATGCAGAAACCAGTTCTTCCTATTCGTGTATTCTAGGGAGAAAACTAGAGGAATTGCGGGAAACAAACATGATATTTCTGTTTGTATACATGACATTTTATGCACTTGCCTAAAGAAATGAGTGTGCTTTTCTCCAAAACCATTTTTACTATGATTTGCTTGGTCTATTGCATACAAATTCCACACCAATTTGTCCGGATATGACTGCATGAAACCGGAAATATCCGGTTTTATTTTGGCTAACTCAATCCCAGATTGCCACAGCATCTGTGTTTGTGTTTTCTGGATATTATCAATGATCATTATTGTTTTGAAAGTTTTTTTTTTATCAGGGAACATTTAATTTTCTACTGGGAAACACTCAGTGGTTCCACATGGAGACACCAGCTGTACGCATACGTATTTTCTAAGCGAGAAACTAGAGGAACTGCGGCAAACAAACATGATATTTCAGTTTGTATACATGACATTTTATGCACTTGCCTAAAGAAAGCACTTTGCTTTTCTCCAAAACCATTTTACTATGATTTCCTTGGTCTATTGCATACAAATTCCACACCAATTTGTCCGGATATGACTGCATGAAACCGGAAATATCCGGTTTTGTTTTGGCTAACTCAATCCCAGATATTGCCATAGCCACTGTGTTTGAGTTTTCTGGATATTATCAAAGGACTTTATTGTTTTGAAACATTTTTTTTTATCAGGGAACATTTAATTTTGTACTGGGAAACCCTCAGTGGTTCCACATGGAGAAACCAGCTCTAAACATTTGTAAATTATACGGAGAATGCTAGAGGAACTGCAGCAAACAAACATGATAATTCTGTTTGTATACATGACATTTTATGCACCTGCCTAATGAAATGACTTTGCTTTTCTCCAAAACCATTTTTACTATGATTTGCTTGGTCTATTGAATACAAATTCCACACCACTTTGTCCGGATATGACTGGATGGAAGGGGAAATATCCGCTTTTGTTTTGGCTAACTCAATCACAGATATTGCGACAGCCTCTGTGTTTGTGTTTTCTGGATATTATCAAAGGACTTTATTGTTTTGAATGTTTTTTATCAGGGAACATTTAATTTTGTACTGGGAAACTAAAATTGGTTCCACATGGAGACACCAGCTCTACACATTCGTATTTTCTAGGAGAAAGCTATAAGAACTGCGGCAAACAAACATGATATTTCTGTTTGTATACATGACATTTTATGCACTTGCCTAAAGAAAGGAGTTTGCTTTTCTCCAAAACCATTTTTACTATGATTTGCTTGGTCTATTGCATACAAATTCCACACCACTTTGTCCGGATATGACTGCATGAAACCGGAAATATCCGGTTTTGTTTTGGCTAACTCAATCCCAGATTGCCACAGCCTCTGTGTTTGTGTTTTCTGGATATTATCAATGATCATTATTGTTTTGAACGTTTTTTTTATCAGGGAACATTTAATTTTGTACAGGGAAACAATCACTGGATCCACAGGCAGAAACCAGTTCTTCCTATTCGGGTATTCTAGGGAGAAAACTAGAGGAACTGCGGCAAACGAACATGATATTTCTGTTTGTATACATGACATTTTATGCACTTGCCTAAAGAAAGGACTTTGATTTTCTCCAAAACCATTTTTACTGTGATTTTCTCGGTTCATTGCATAGGAATTCCAGAACACTTTGTCCGGATATGATTGGATGAAACCGGAAATATCCGGTTTTTTTTTTGCTAACTCAATCCCAGATATTGCCACAGCCCATGTGTTTGTGTTTTCTGGATATTATCAAAGGACTTTATTGTTTTGAAACATTTTTTTTATCAGGGGACATTTAATTTTGTACTGGGAAACCCTCAGTTGTTCCACATGGAGAAACCAGCTCTAAACATTTGTAAATTATACGGAGAATGCTAGAGGAACTGCAGCAAACAAACATGATAATTCTGTTTGTATACATGACATTTTATACACCTGCCTAATGAAATGACTTTGCTTTTCTCCAAAACCATTTTTACTAGGATTTGCTTGGTTTATTGCATACAAATTCCACACCACTTTGTCCGGATATGACTGGATGAAAGGGGAAATATCCGCTTTTGTTTTGGCTAACTCAATCACAGATATTGCCACAGCCTCTGTGTTTTTGTTTTCTGGATATTATCAAAGGACTTTATTGTTTTGAATGTTTTTTATCAGGGAACATTTAATTTTGTACTGGGAAACTCTAATTGGTTCCACATGGAAAAACCAGCTCTACACATTCGTATTTTCTAGGAGAAAGCTAGAAGAACTGCGGCAAACAAACATGATATTTCTGTTTGTATACATGACATTTTATGCACTTGCCTAAAGAAAGGAGTTTGCTTTTCTCCAAAACCATTTTTACTATGATTTGCTTGGTCTATTGCATACAAATTCCACACCACTTTGTCCGGATATGAATGCATGAAACCGGAAATATCCGCTTTTGTTTTGGCTAACTCAATCCCAGATTGCCACAGCCTCTGTGTTTGTGTTTTCTGGATATTATCAATGGTCATTATTGTTTTGAATTTTTTTTATCAGGGAACATTTAATTTTGTACTGGGAAACACTCAGTCGTTCCACATGGAGACACCAGCTCTACACATTCGTATTTTCTAAGTGAGAAACTAGAGGAACTGCGGCAAACAAACATGATATTTCTGTTTGTATACATGACATTTTATGCACTTGCCTAAATAAAAGGAGTTTGCTTTTCTCCAAAACCATTTTACTATGATTTGCTTGGTCTATTGCATACAAATTCCACACCACTTTGTCCAGATATGATTGGATGAAAGGGGAAATATCCGCTTTTGTTTTGGCTAACTCAATCACAGATATTGCGACAGCCTCTGTGTTTGTGTTTTCTGGATATTATCAAAGGACTTTATTGTTTTGAATGTTTTTTATCAGGAAACATTTAATTTTGTACTGGGAAACTCTAATTGTTTCCACATGGAGACACCAGCTCTACACATTCGTATTTTCTAGGAGAAAGCTAGAAGAACTGTGGCAAACAATCATGATATTTCTATTTGTATACATGACATTTTATGCACTTGTCCAATGAAAAGACTTTGCTTTTCTCCAAAACCATTTTTACTATGATTTGCTTGGTCTATTGCATACAAATTCCACACCACTTTGTCCGGATATGACTGCATGAAACCGGAAATATCCGGTTTTCTTTTGGTTAACTCAATCCCAGATTGCCACAGCCTCTGTGTTTGTGTTTTCTGGATATTACCAATGGTCATTATTGTTTTGAATGTTTTTTTTTTAATCAGTGAGCATTTAATTTTGTACAGGGAAACAATCACTGGTTCCACATGCAGAAACCAGTTCTTCCTATTCGTGTATTCTAGGGAGAAAACTAGAGGAATTGCGGGAAACAAACATGATATTTCTGTTTGTATACATGACATTTTATGCACTTGCCTAAAGAAATGAGTATGCTTTTCTCCAAAACCATTTTTACTATGATTTGCTTGGTCTATTGCATACAAATTCCACACCACTTTGTCCGGATATGAATGCATGAAACCGGAAATATCCGGTTTTGTTTTGGCTAACTCACTCCCAGATTGCCACAGCCTCTGTGTTTGTGTTTTCTGGATATTATCAATGACCATTATTGTTTTGAAAGTTTTTTTTTTTTTTATCAGGGAACATTTAATTTTGTACTGGGAAACTCTAATTGCTTCCACATGGGACACCAGCTCTACGCATACATATTTTCTAAGCGAGAAACTAGAGGAACTGCGGCAAACAAACATGATATTTCTGTTTGTATACATGACATTTTATGCACTTGCCTAAAGAAAGGACTTTGCTTTTCTCCAAAACCATTTTACTATGATTTGCTTGGTCTATTGCATACAAATTCCACACCACTTTGTCCGGATATGATAAGATGAAAGGGGAAATATCCGGTTTTGTTTTGGCTAACTCAATCAGAGATATTGCGACAGCCTCTGTGTTTGTGTTTTCTGGATATTATCAAAGGACTTTATTGTTTTGAATGTTTTTTATCAGGAAACATTTAATTTTGTACTGGGAAACTCTAATTGTTTCCACATGGAGACACCAGCTCTACACATTCGTATTTTCTAGGAGATAGCTAGAACTGCGGCAAACAAACATGATATTTCTCTTTGTATACATGACATTTTATGCACTTGCCTAAAGAAAGGAGTTTGCTTTTCTCCAAAACCATTTTTACTATGATTTGCTTGGTCTATTGCATACAAATTCCACAGCACTTTGCCCGGATATGACTGCATGAAACCGGAAATATCCGGTTTTCTTTTGGCTAACTCAATCCCAGATTGCCACAGCCCCTGTGTTTGTGTTTTCTGGATATTATCAATGGTCATTATTGTTTTGAATGTTTTTTTTTTAATCAGTGAGCATTTAATTTTGTACAGGGAAACAATCACTGGTTCCACATGCAGAAACCAGTTCTTCCTATTCGTGTATTCTAGGGAGAAAACTAGAGGAATTGCGGGAAACAAACATGATATTTCTGTGTGTATACATGACATTTTATGCACTTGCCTAAAGAAAGCACTTTGCTTTTCTCCAAAACCATTTTACTATGATTTCCTTGGTGTATTGCATACAAATTCCACACCACTTTGTCCGGATATGACTGCATGAAACCGGAAATATCCGGTTTTCTTTTGGCTAACTCAATCCCAGATTGCCACAGCCTCTGTGTTTGTGTTTTCTGGATATTATCAATGATCATTATTGTTTTGAAAGTTTTTTTTTATCAGGGAACATTTAATTTTGTACTGGGAAACACTCAGTGGTTCCACATGGAGACACCAGCTGTACGCATACGTATTTTCTAAGCGAAAAACTAGAGGAACTGCGGCAAACAAACATGATATTTCTGTTTGTATACATGACATTTTATGCACTTGCCTAAAGAAAGCAGTTTGCTTTTCTCCAAAACCATTTTTACTATGATTTGCTTGGTCTATTGCATACAAATTCCACACCAATTTGTCCGGATATGACTGCATGAAACCGGAAATATCCGGTTTTGTTTTGGCTAACTCAATCCCAGATATTGCCATAGCACCTGTGTTTGTGTTTTCTGGATATTATCAAAGGACTTTATTGTTTTGAAACATTTTTTTTATCAGGGAACATTTAATTTTGTACTGGGAAACTCTAATTGGTTCCACATGGAGAAACCAGCTCTAAACATTTGTAAATTATACGGAGAATGCTAGAGGAACTGCAGCAAACAAACATGATAATTCTGTTTGTATACATGACATTTTATGCACCTGCCTAATGAAATGACTTTGCTTTTCTCCAAAACCATTTTTACTATGATTTGCTTGGTCTATTGCATACAAATTCCACACCACTTTGTCCGGATATGACTGGATGAAAGGGGAAATATCCGCTTTTGTTTTGGCTAACTCATTCACAGATATTGCGACAGCCTCTGTGTTTGTGTTTTCTGGATATTATCAAAGGACTTTATTGTTTTGAATGTTTTTTATCAGGGAACATTTAATTTTGTACTGGGAAATTCTAATTGGTTCCACATGGAGACACCAGCTCTACACATTCGTATTTTCTAGGAGAAAGCTAGAAGAATTGCGGCAAACAAACATGATATTTATGTTTGTATACATGACATTTTATGCACTTGCCTAAAGAAAGGAGTTTGCTTTTCTCCAAAACCATTTTTACTATGATTTGCTTAGTCTATTGCATACAAATTCCACACCACTTTGTCCGGATATGACTGCATGAAACCGGAAATATCCGGTTTTGCTTTGGCTAACTCAATCCCAGATTGCCACAGCCCCTGTGTTTGTGTTTTCTGGATATTACAAATGGTCATTATTGTTTTGAATGTTCTTTTTTTAATCAGTGAGCATTTAATTTTGTACAGGGAAACAATCACTGGTTCCACATGCAGAAACCAGTTCTTCCTATTCGTGTATTCTAGGGAGAAAACTAGAGGAATTGCGGGAAACAAACATGATATTTCTGTTTGTATACATGACATTTTATGCACTTGCCTAAAAAATGAGTATGCTTTTCTCCAAAACCATTTTTACTATGATTTGCTTGGTCTATTCCATACAAATTCCACACCACTTTGTCCGGATATGACTGCATGAAACCGGAAATATCCGGTTTTCTTTTGGCTAACTCAATCCCAGATTGCCACAGCCTCTGTGTTTGTGTTTTCTGGATATTATCAATGATCATTATTGTTTTGAAAGTTTTTTTTATCAGGGAACATTTAATTTTGTACTGGGAAACACTCAGTGGTTCCACATGGAGACACCAGCTGTACACATACGTATTTTCTAAGCGAGAAACTAGAGGAACTGCGGCAAACAAACATGATATTTCTGTTTGTATACATGACATTTTATGCACTTGCCTAAAGAAAGCACTTTGCTTTTCTACAAAACCATTTTTACTATGATTTGCTTGGTCTATTGCATACAAATTCCACACCAATTTGTCCGGATATGACTGCATGAAACCGGAAATATCCGGTTTTGTTTTGGCTAACTCAATCACAGATATTGGGACAGCCTCTGTGTTTGTGTTTTCTGGATATTATCAAAGGACTTTATTGTTTTGAATGTTTTTTATCAGGGAACATTTAATTTTGTACTGGGAAACTAAAATTGGTTCCACATGGAGACACCAGCTCTACACATTCGTATTTTCTAGGAGAAAGTTATAAGAACTGCGGCAAACAAACATGATATTTCTGTTTGTATACATGACATTTTATGCACTTGCCTGAAGAAAGGAGTTTGCTTTTCTCCAAAACCATTTTTACTATGATTTGCTTGGTCTATTGCATAAAAATTCCACACCACTTTGTCCGGATATGACTGCATGAAACCGGAAATATCCGGTTTTGTTTTGGCTAACTCAATCCCAGATTGCCACAGCCTCTGTGTTTGTGTTTTCTGGATATTATCAATGATCATTATTGTTTTGAACGTTTTTTTTTATCAGGGAACATTTAATTTTGTACAGGGAAACAATCACTGGATCCACAGGCAGAAACCAGTTCTTCCTATTCGTGTATTCTAGGGAGAAAACTAGAGGAACTGCGGCAAACGAACATGATATTTCTGTTTGTATACATGACATTTTATGCACTTGCCTAAAGAAAGCACTTTGCTTTTCTCCAAAACCATTTTTACTGTGATTTTCTCGGTTCATTGCATAGGAATTCCAGAACACTTTGTCCGGATATGACTGGATGAAACCGGAAATATCCGTTTTTTTTTTTGCTATCTCAATCCCAGATATTGCCACAGCCCCTGTGTTTGTGTTTTCTGGATATTATCAAAGGACTTTATTGTTTTGAAACATTTTTTTTATCAGGGGACATTTAATTTTGTACTGGGAAACCCTCAGTAGTTCCACATGGAGAAACCAGCTCTAAACATTTGTAAATTATACGGAGAATGCTAGAGGAACTGCAGCAAACAAACATGATAATTCTGTTTGTATACATGACATTTTATGCACCTGCCTAATGAAATGACTTTGCTTTTCTCCAAAACCATTTTTACTATGATTTGCTTGGTCTATTGCATACAAATTCCACACCACTTTGTCCGGATATGACTGGATGAAAGGGGAAATATCCGCTTTTGTTTTGGCTAACTCATTCACAGATATTGCGACAGCCTCTGTGTTTGTGTTTTCTGGATATTATCAAAGGACTTTATTGTTTTGAATGTTTTTTATCAGGGAACATTTAATTTTGTACTGGGAAATTCTAATTGGTTCCACATGGAGACACCAGCTCTACACATTCGTATTTTCTAGGAGAAAGCTAGAAGAATTGCGGCAATCAAACATGATATTTATGTTTGTATACATGACATTTTATGCACTTGCCTAAAGAAAGGAGTTTGCTTTTCTCCAAAACCATTTTTACTATGATTTGCTTAGTCTATTGCATACAAATTCCACACCACTTTGTCCGGATATGACTGCATGAAACCAGAAATATCCGGTTTTGCTTTGGCTAACTCAATCCCAGATTGCCACAGCCCCTGTGTTTGTGTTTTCTGGATATTACAAATGGTCATTATTGTTTTGAATGTTTTTTTTTAATCAGTGAGCATTTAATTTTGTACAGGGAAACAATCACTGGTTCCACATGCAGAAACCAGTTCTTCCTATTCGTGTATTCTAGGGAGAAAACTAGAGGAATTGCGGGAAACAAACATGATATTTCTGTTTGTATACATGACATTTTATGCACTTGCCTAAAGAAATGAGTATGCTTTTCTCCAAAACCATTTTTACTATGATTTGCTTGGTCTATTCCATACAAATTCCACACCACTTTGTCCGGATATGACTGCATGAAACCGGAAATATCCGGTTTTCTTTTGGCTAACTCAATCCCAGATTGCCACAGCCTCTGTGTTTGTGTTTTCTGGATATTATCAATGATCATTATTGTTTTGAAAGTTTTTTTTTTATCAGGGAACATTTAATTTTGTACTGGGAAACACTCAGTGGTTCCACATGGAGACACCAGCTGTACGCATACGTATTTTCTAAGCGAGAAACTAGAGGAACTGCGGCAAACAAACATGATATTTCAGTTTGTATACATGACATTTTATGCACTTGCCTAAAGAAAGCACTTTGCTTTTCTCCAAAACCATTTTACTATGATTTCCTTGGTCTATTGCATACAAATTCCACACCACTTTGTCCGGATATGACTGCATGAAACCGGAAATATCCGGTTTTGTTTTGGCTAACTCAATCCCAGATTGCCACAGCCTCTGTGTTTGTGTTTTCTGGATATTATCAATGATCATTATTGTTTTGAACGTTTTTTTTATCAGGGAACATTTAATTTTGTACAGGGAAACAATCACTGGATCCACAGGCAGAAACCAGTTCTTCCTATTCGGGTATTCTAGGGAGAAAACTAGAGGAACTGCGGCAAACGAACATGATATTTCTGTTTGTATACATGACATTTTATGCACTTGCCTAAAGAAAGGACTTTGCTTTTCTCCAAAACCATTGCATAGGAATTCCAGAACACTTTGTCCGGATATGACTTGATGAAACCGGAAATATCCGGTTTTTTTTTTTTGCTAACTCAATCCCAGATATTGCCACAGCCCCTGTGATTGTGTTTTCTGGATATTATCAAAGGACTTTATTGTTTTGAAACATTTTTTTTATCAGGGGACATTTAATTTTGTACTGGGAAACCCTCAGTAGTTCCACATGGAGAAACCAGCTCTAAACATTTGTAAATTATACGGAGAATGCTAGAGGAACTGCAGCAAACAAACATGATAATTCTGTTTGTATACATGACATTTTATACACCTGCCTAATGAAATGACTTTGCTTTTCTCCAAAACCATTTTTACTATGATTTGCTTGGTTTATTGCATACAAATTGCACACCACTTTGTCCGGATATGAATGCATGAAACCGGAAATATCCGCTTTTGTTTTGGCTAACTCCATCCCAGATTGCCACAGCCCCTGTGTTTGTGTTTTCTGGATATTATCAATGGTCATTATTGTTTTGAATTTTTTTTATCAGGGAACATTTAATTTTGTACTGGGAAACACTCAGTCGTTCCACATGGAGACACCAGCTCTACACATTCGTATTTTCTAAGTGAGAAACTAGAGGAACTGCGGCAAACAAACATGATATTTCTGTTTGTATACATGACATTTTATGCACTTGCCTAAAGAAATGAGTTTGCTTTTCTCCAAAACCATTTTACTATGATTTGCTTGGTCTATTGCATACAAATTCCACACCACTTTGTCCAGATATGATTGGATGAAAGGGGAAATATCCGCTTTTGTTTTGGCTAACTCAATCACAGATATTGCGACAGCCTCTGTGTTTGTGTTTTCTGGATATTATCAAAGGACTTTATTGTTTTGAATGTTTTTTATCAGGAAACATTTAATTTTGTACTGGGAAACTCTAATTGTTTCCACATGGAGACACCAGCTCTACACATTCGTATTTTCTAGGAGAAAGCTAGAAGAACTGTGGCAAACAATCATGATACTTCTATTTGTATACATGACATTTTATGCACTTGTCCAATGAAAAGACTTTGCTTTTCTCCAAAACCATTTTTACTATGATTTGCTTGGTCTATTGCATACAAATTCCACACCACTTTGTCCGGATATGACTGCATGAAACCGGAAATATCCGGTTTTCTTTTGGTTAACTCAATCCCAGATTGCCACAGCCTCTGTGTTTGTGTTTTCTGGATATTACCAATGGTCATTATTGTTTTGAATGTTTTTTTTTTTAATCAGTGAGCATTTAATTTTGTACAGGGAAACAATCACTGGTTCCACATGCAGAAACCAGTTCTTCCTATTCGTGTATTCTAGGGAGAAAACTAGAGGAATTGCGGGAAACAAACATGATATTTCTGTTTGTATACATGACATTTTATGCACTTGCCTAAAGAAATCACTTTGCTTTTCTCCAAAACCATTTTACTATGATTTCCTTGGTGTATTGCATACAAATTCCACACCACTTTGTCCGGATATGACTGCATGAAACCGGAAATATCCGGTTTTCTTTTGGCTAACTCAATCCCAGATTGCCACAGCCTCTGTGTTTGTGTTTTCTGGATATTATCAATGATCATTATTGTTTTGAAAGTTTTTTTTTTATCAGGGAACATTTAATTTTGTACTGGGAAACACTCAGTGGTTCCACATGGAGACACCAGCTGTACGCATACGTATTTTCTAAGCGAGAAACTAGAGGAACTGCGGCAAACAAACATGATATTTCTGTTTGTATACATGACATTTTATGCACTTGCCTAAAGAAAGGAGTTTGCTTTTCTCCAAAACCATTTTTACTATGATTTGCTTGGTCTATTGCATACAAATTCCACACCAATTTGTCAGGATATGACTGCATGAAACCGGAAATATCCGGTTTTGTTTTGGCTAACTCAATCCCAGATATTGCCATAGCCCCTGTGTTTGTGTTTTCTGGATATTATCAAAGGACTTTATTGTTTTGAAACATTTTTTTTATCAGGGAATATTTAATTTTGTACTGGGAAACTCTAATTGGTTCCACATGGAGAAACTAGCTCTAAACATTTGTAAATTATACGGAGAATGCTAGAGGAACTGCAGCAAACAAACATGATAATTCTGTTTGTATACATGACATTTTATGCACCTGCCTAATGAAATGACTTTGCTTTTCTCCAAAACCATTTTTACTATGATTTGCTTGGTCTATTGCATACAAATTCCACACCACTTTGTCCGGATATGACTGGATGAAAGGGGAAATATCCGCTTTTGTTTTGGCTAACTCATTCACAGATATTGCGACAGCCTCTGTGTTTGTGTTTTCTGGATATTATCAAAGGACTTTATTGTTTTGAATGTTTTTTATCAGGGAACATTTAATTTTGTACTGGGAAACTCTAATTGGTTCCACATGGAGACACCAGCTCTACACATTCGTATTTTCTAGGAGAAAGCTAGAAGAACTGCGGCAAACAAACATGATATTTCTGTTTGTATACATGACATTTTATGCACTTGCCTAAAGAAAGGAGTTTGCTTTTCTCCAAAACCATTTTTACTATGATTTGCTTAGTCTATTGCATACAAATTCCACACCACTTTGTCCGGATATGACTGCATGAAACCGGAAATATCCGGTTTTGCTTTGGCTAACTCAATCCCAGATTGCCACAGCCTATGTGTTTGTGTTTTCTGGATATTACAAATGGTCATTATTGTTTTGAATGTTCTTTTTTTAATCAGTGAGCATTTAATTTTGTACAGGGAAACAATCACTGGTTCCACATGCAGAAACCAGTTCTTCCTATTCGTGTATTCTAGGGAGAAAACTAGAGGAATTGCGGGAAACAAACATGATATTTCTGTTTGTATACATGACATTTTATGCACTTGCCTAAAGAAAGGAGTTTGCTTTTCTCCAAAACCATTTTTACTATGATTTGCTTGGTCTATTGCATACAAATTCCACACCACTTTGTCCGGATATGAATGCATGAAACCGGAAATATCCGCTTTTGTTTTGGCTAACTCCATCCCAGATTGCCACAGCCCCTGTGTTTGTGTTTTCTGGATATTATCAATGGTCATTATTGTTTTGAATTTTTTTTATCAGGGAACATTTAATTTTGTACTGGGAAACACTCAGTCGTTCCACATGGAGACACCAGCTCTACACATTCGTATTTTCTAAGTGAGAAACTAGAGGAACTGCGGCAAACAAACATGATATTTCTGTTTGTATACATGACATTTTATGCACTTGCCTAAAGAAATGAGTTTGCTTTTCTCCAAAACCATTTTACTATGATTTGCTTGGTCTATTGCATACAAATTCCACACCACTTTGTCCAGATATGATTGGATGAAAGGGGAAATATCCGCTTTTGTTTTGGCTAACTCAATCACAGATATTGCGACAGCCTCTGTGTTTGTGTTTTCTGGATATTATCAAAGGACTTTATTGTTTTGAATGTTTTTTATCAGGAAACATTTAATTTTGTACTGGGAAACTCTAATTGTTTCCACATGGAGACACCAGCTCTACACATTCGTATTTTCTAGGAGAAAGCTAGAAGAACTGTGGCAAACAATCATGATATTTCTATTTGTATACATGACATTTTATGCACTTGTCCAATGAAAAGACTTTGCTTTTCTCCAAAACCATTTTTACTATGATTTGCTTGGTCTATTGCATACAAATTCCACACCACTTTGTCCGGATATGACTGCATGAAACCGGAAATATCCGGTTTTCTTTTGGTTAACTCAATCCCAGATTGCCACAGCCTCTGTGTTTGTGTTTTCTGGATATTACCAATGGTCATTATTGTTTTGAATGTTTTTTTTTTAATCAGTGAGCATTTAATTTTGTACAGGGAAACAATCACTGGTTCCACATGCAGAAACCAGTTCTTCCTATTCGTGTATTCTAGGGAGAAAACTAGAGGAATTGCGGGAAACAAACATGATATTTCTGTTTGTATACATGACATTTTATGCACTTGCCTAAAGAAATCACTTTGCTTTTCTCCAAAACCATTTTACTATGATTTCCTTGGTGTATTGCATACAAATTCCACACCACTTTGTCCGGATATGACTGCATGAAACCGGAAATATCCGGTTTTCTTTTGGCTAACTCAATCCCAGATTGCCACAGCCTCTGTGTTTGTGTTTTCTGGATATTATCAATGATCATTATTGTTTTGAAAGTTTTTTTTTATCAGGGAACATTTAATTTTGTACTGGGAAACACTCAGTGGTTCCACATGGAGACACCAGCTGTACGCATACGTATTTTCTAAGCGAGAAACTAGAGGAACTGCGGCAAACAAACATGATATTTCTGTTTGTATACATGACATTTTATGCACTTGCCTAAAGAAAGGAGTTTGCTTTTCTCCAAAACCATTTTTACTATGATTTGCTTGGTCTATTGCATAAAAATTCCACACCAATTTGTCAGGATATGACTGCATGAAACCGGAAATATCCGGTTTTGTTTTGGCTAACTCAATCCCAGATATTGCCATAGCCCCTGTGTTTGTGTTTTCTGGATATTATCAAAGGACTTTATTGTTTTGAAACATTTTTTTTATCAGGGAATATTTAATTTTGTACTGGGAAACTCTAATTGGTTCCACATGGAGAAACTAGCTCTAAACATTTGTAAATTATACGGAGAATGCTAGAGGAACTGCAGCAAACAAACATGATAATTCTGTTTGTATACATGACATTTTATGCACCTGCCTAATGAAATGACTTTGCTTTTCTCCAAAACCATTTTTACTATGATTTGCTTGGTCTATTGCATACAAATTCCACACCACTTTGTCCGGATATGACTGGATGAAAGGGGAAATATCCGCTTTTGTTTTGGCTAACTCATTCACAGATATTGCGACAGCCTCTGTGTTTGTGTTTTCTGGATATTATCAAAGGACTTTATTGTTTTGAATGTTTTTTATCAGGGAACATTTAATTTTGTACTGGGAAACTCTAATTGGTTCCACATGGAGACACCAGCTCTACACATTCGTATTTTCTAGGAGAAAGCTAGAAGAACTGCGGCAAACAAACATGATATTTCTGTTTGTATACATGACATTTTATGCACTTGCCTAAAGAAAGGAGTTTGCTTTTCTCCAAAACCATTTTTACTATGATTTGCTTAGTCTATTGCATACAAATTCCACACCACTTTGTCCGGATATGACTGCATGAAACCGGAAATATCCGGTTTTGCTTTGGCTAACTCAATCCCAGATTGCCACAGCCTATGTGTTTGTGTTTTCTGGATATTACAAATGGTCATTATTGTTTTGAATGTTCTTTTTTTAATCAGTGAGCATTTAATTTTGTACAGGGAAACAATCACTGGTTCCACATGCAGAAACCAGTTCTTCCTATTCGTGTATTCTAGGGAGAAAACTAGAGGAATTGCGGGAAACAAACATGATATTTCTGTTTGTATACATGACATTTTATGCACTTGCCTAAAGAAATGAGTATGCTTTTCTCCAAAACAATTTTTACTATGATTTGCTTGGTCTATTCCATACAAATTCCACACCACTTTGTCCGGATGTGACTGCATGAAACCGGAAATATCCGGTTTTCTTCTGGCTAACTCAATCCCAGATTGCCACAGCCTCTGTGTTTGTGTTTTCTGGATATTATCAATGATCATTATTGTTTTGAAAGTTTTTTTTTTTATCAGGGAACATTTAATTTTGTACTGGGAAACACTCAGTGGTTCCACATGGAGACACCAGCTGTATGCATACGTATTTTCTAAGCGAGAAACTAGAGGAACTGCGGCAAACAAACATGATATTTCAGTTTGTATACATGACATTTTATGCACTTGCCTAAAGAAAGCACTTTGCTTTTCTCCAAAACCATTTTACTATGATTTCCTTGGTCTATTGCATACAAATTCCACACCAATTTGTCCGGATATGACTGCATGAAACCGGAAATATCCGGTTTTGTTTTGGCTAACTCAATCCCAGATATTGCCATAGCCACTGTGTTTGTGTTTTCTGGATATTATCAAAGGACTTTATTGTTTTGAAACATTTTTTTTTATCAGGGAACATTTAATTTTGTACTGGGAAACCCTCAGTGGTTCCACATGGAGAAACCAGCTCTAAACATTTGTAAATTATACGGAGAATGCTAGAGGAACTGCAGCAAACAAACATGATAATTCTGTTTGTATACATGACATTTTATGCACCTGCCTAATGAAATGACTTTGCTTTTCTCCAAAACCATTTTTACTATGATTTGCTTGGTCTATTGAATACAAATTCCACACCACTTTGTCCGGATATGACTGGATGGAAGGGGAAATATCCGCTTTTGTTTTGGCTAACTCAATCACAGATATTGCGACAGCCTCTGTGTTTGTGTTTTCTGGATATTATCAAAGGACTTTATTGTTTTGAATGTTTTTTATCAGGGAACATTTAATTTTGTACTGGGAAACTAAAATTGGTTCCACATGGAGACACCAGCTCTACACATTCGTATTTTCTAGGAGAAAGCTATAAGAACTGCGGCAAACAAACATGATATTTCTGTTTGTATACATTACATTTTATGCACTTGCCTAAAGAAAGGAGTTTGCTTTTCTCCAATACCAATTTTACTATGATTTGCTTGGTCTATTGCATACAAATTCCACACCACTTTGTCCGGATATGACTGCATGAAACCGGAAATATCCGGTTTTCTTTTGGCTAACTCAATCCCAGATTGCCACAGCCTCTGTGTTTGTGTTTTCTGGATATTATCAATGATCATTATTGTTTTGAACGTTTTTTTTATCAGGGAACATTTAATTTTGTACAGGGAAACAATCACTGGATCCACAGGCAGAAACCAGTTCTTCCTATTCTGGTATTCTAGGGAGAAAACTAGAGGAACTGCGGCAAACGAACATGATATTTCTGTTTGTATACATGACATTTTATGCACTTGCCTAAAGAAAGGACTTTGCTTTTCTCCAAAACCATTGCATAGGAATTCCAGAACACTTTGTCCGGATATGACTGGATGAAACCGGAAATATCCGGTTTTTTTTTTTGCTAACTCAATCCCAGATATTGCCACAGCCCCTGTGTTTGTGTTTTCTGGATATTATCAAAGGACTTTATTGTTTTGAAACATTTTTTTTATCAGGGGACATTTAATTTTGTACTGGGAAACCCTCAGTAGTTCCACATGGAGAAACCAGCTCTAAACATTTGTAAATTATACGGAGAATGCTAGAGGAACTGCAGCAAACAAACATGATAATTCTGTTTGTATACATGACATTTTATACACCTGCCTAATGAAATGACTTTGCTTTTCTCCAAAACCATTTTTACTATGATTTGCTTGGTTTATTGCATACAAATTCCACACCACTTTGTCCGGATATGACTGGATGAAAGGGGAAATATCCGCTTTTGTTTTGGCTAACTCAATCACAGATATTGCCACAGCCTCTGTGTTTTTGTTTTCTGGATATTATCAAAGGACTTTATTGTTTTGAATGTTTTTTATCAGGGAACATTTAATTTTGTACTGGGAAACTCTAATTGGTTCCACATGGAAACACCAGCTCTACACATTCGTATTTTCTAGGAGAAAGCTAGAAGAACTGCGGCAAACAAACATGATATTTCTGTTTGTATACATGACATTTTATGCACTTGCCTAAAGAAAGGAGTTTGCTTTTCTCCAAAACCATTTTTACTATGATTTGCTTGGTCTATTGCATACAAATTCCACACCACTTTGTCCGGATATGAATGCATGAAACCGGAAATATCCGCTTTTGTTTTGGCTAACTCCATCCCAGATTGCCACAGCCCCTGTGTTTGTGTTTTCTGGATATTATCAATGGTCATTATTGTTTTGAATTTTTTTTATCAGGGAACATTTAATTTTGTACTGGGAAACACTCAGTCGTTCCACATGGAGACACCAGCTCTACACATTCGTATTTTCTAAGTGAGAAACTAGAGGAACTGCGGCAAACAAACATGATATTTCTGTTTGTATACATGACATTTTATGCACTTGCCTAAAGAAAGGAGTTTGCTTTTCTCCAAAACCATTTTACTATGATTTGCTTGGTCTATTGCATACAAATTCCACACCACTTTGTCCAGATATGATTGGATGAAAGGGGAAATATCCGCTTTTGTTTTGGCTAACTCAATCACAGATATTGCGACAGCCTCTGTGTTTGTGTTTTCTGGATATTATCAAAGGACTTTATTGTTTTGAATGTTTTTTATCAGGAAACATTTAATTTTGTACTGGGAAACTCTAATTGTTTCCACATGGAGACACCAGCTCTACAAATTCGTATTTTCTAGGAGAAAGC
Organism: Lepus europaeus; assembly: GCF_033115175.1. Lineage (NCBI taxonomy): Eukaryota > Metazoa > Chordata > Mammalia > Lagomorpha > Leporidae > Lepus > Lepus europaeus. The sequence continues at coordinate 129,135 of NW_026909118.1, forward strand.
TAGAAGAACTGTGGCAAACAATCATGATATTTCTATTTGTATACATGACATTTTATGCACTTGTCCAATGAAAAGACTTTGCTTTTCTCCAAAACCATTTTTACTATGATTTGCTTGGTCTATTGCATACAAATTCCACACCACTTTGTCCAGATATGAATGCATGAAACCGGAAATATCCGGTTTTCTTTTGGTTAACTCAATCCCAGATTGCCACAGCCTCTGTGTTTGTGTTTTCTGGATATTACCAATGGTCATTATTGTTTTGAATGTTTTTTTTTAATCAGTGAGCATTTAATTTTGTACAGGGAAACAATCACTGGTTCCACATGCAGAAACCAGTTCTTCCTATTCGTGTATTCTAGGGAGAAAACTAGAGGAATTGCGGGAAACAAACATGATATTTCTGTTTGTATACATGACATTTTATGCACTTGCCTAAAGAAATGAGTATGCTTTTCTCCAAAACCATTTTTACTATGATTTCCTTGGTCTATTGCATACAAATTCCACACCACTTTGTCCGGATATGACTGCATGAAACCGGAAATATCCGGTTTTGTTTTGGCTAACTCAATCCCAGATATTGCCACTGCCTCTGTGTTTGTGTTTTCTGGATATTATCAATGATCATTATTGTTTTGAAAGTTTTTTTTTTATCAGGGAACATTTAATTTTGTACTGGGAAACTCTAATTGCTTCCACATGGGACACCAGCTCTACGCATACGTATTTTCTAAGCGAGAAACTAGAGGAACTGCGGCAAACAAACATGATATTTCTATTTGTATACATGACATTTTATGCACTTGCCTAAAGAAAGGACTTTGCTTTTCTCCAAAACCATTTTACTATGATTTGCTTGGTCTATTGCATACAAATTCCACACCACTTTGTCCGGATATGATTGGATGAAAGGGGAAATATCCGGTTTTGTTTTGGCTAACTCAATCAGAGATATTGCGACAGCCTCTGTGTTTGTGTTTTCTGGATATTATCAAAGGACTTTATTGTTTTGAATGTTTTTTATCAGGAAACATTTAATTTTGTACTGGGAAACTCTAATTGTTTCCACATGGAGACACCAGCTCTACACATTCGTATTTTCTAGGAGATAGCTAGAACTGCGGCAAACAAACATGATATTTCTGTTTGTATACATGACATTTTATGCACTTGCCTAAAGAAAGGAGTTTGCTTTTCTCCAAAACCATTTTTACTATGATTTGCTTGGTCTATTGCATACAAATTCCACACCACTTTGTCCGGATATGACTGCATGAAACCGGAAATATCCGGTTTTCTTTTGGCTAACTCAATCCCAGATTGCCACAGCCCCTGTGTTTGTGTTTTCTGGATATTATCAATGGTCATTATTGTTTTGAATGTTTTTTTTTAATCAGTGAGCATTTAATTTTGTACAGGGAAACAATCACTGGTTCCACATGCAGAAACCAGTTCTTCCTATTCGTGTATTCTAGGGAGAAAACTAGAGGAATTGCGGGAAACAAACATGATATTTCTGTGTGTATACATGACATTTTATGCACTTGCCTAAAGAAAGCACTTTGCTTTTCTCCAAAACCATTTTACTATGATTTCCTTGGTGTATTGCATACAAATTCCACACCACTTTGTCCGGATATGACTGCATGAAACCGGAAATATCCGGTTTTCTTTTGGCTAACTCAATCCCAGATTGCCACAGCCTCTGTGTTTGTGTTTTCTGGATATTATCAATGATCATTATTGTTTTGAAAGTTTTTTTTTTATCAGGGAACATTTAATTTTGTACTGGGAAACACTCAGTGGTTCCACATGGAGACACCAGCTGTACGCATACGTATTTTCTAAGCGAGAAACTAGAGGAACTGCGGCAAACAAACATGATATTTCTGTTTGTATACATGACATTTTATGCACTTGCCTAAAGAAAGGAGTTTGCTTTTCTCCAAAACCATTTTTACTATGATTTGCTTGGTCTATTGCATACAAATTCCACACCAATTGTCCGGATATGACTGCATGAAACCGGAAATATCCGGTTTTGTTTTGGCTAACTCAATCCCAGATATTGCCATAGCCCCTGTGTTTGTGTTTTCTGGATATTATCAAAGGACTTTATTGTTTTGAAACATTTTTTTTATCAGGGAACATTTAATTTTGTACTGGGAAACTCTAATTGGTTCCACATGGAGAAACCAGCTCTAAACATTTGTAAATTTTACGGAGAATGCTAGAGGAACTGCAGCAAACAAACATGATAATTCTGTTTGTATACATGACATTTTATGCACCTGCCTAATGAAATGACTTTGCTTTTCTCCAAAACCATTTTTACTATGATTTGCTTGGTCTATTGCATACAAATTCCACACCACTTTGTCCGGATATGACTGGATGAAAGGGGAAATATCCGCTTTTGTTTTGGCTAACTCAATCACAGATATTGCGACAGCCTCTGTGTTTTTGTTTTCTGGATATTATCAAAGGACTTTATTGTTTTGAATGTTTTTTATCAGGGAACATTTAATTTTGACTGGGAAACTCTAATTCATTCTACATGGAAACACCAGCTCTACACATTCGTATTTTCTAGGAGAAAGCTAGAAGAACTGCGGCAAACAAACATGATATTTCTGTTTGTATACATGATATTTTATGCACTTGCCTAAAGAAAGGAGTTTGCTTTTCTCCAAAACCATTTTTACTATGATTTGCTTGGTCTATTGCATACAAATTCCACACCACTTTGTCCGGATAAGACTGCATGAAACCGGAAATATCCGGTTTTCTTTTGGCTAACACAATCCCAGATTGCCACAGCCTCTGTGTTTGTGTTTTCTGGATATTATCAATGGTCATTATTGTTTTGAATTTTTTTTTATCAGGGAACATTTAATTTTGTACTGGGAAACACTCAGTCGTTCCACATGGGGACACCAGCTCTACACATTCGTATTTTCTAAGTGAGAAACTAGAGGAACTGCGGCAAACAAACATGATATTTCTGTTTGTATACATGATATTTTATGCACTTGCCTAAAGAAAGGAGTTTGCTTTTCTCCAAAACCATTTTACTATGATTTGCTTGGTCTATTGCATACAAATTCCACACCACTTTGTCCGGATATGACTGCATGAAACCGGAAATATCCGGTTTTCTTTTGGCTAACTCAATCCCAGATTGCCACAGCCTCTGTGTTTGTGTTTTCTGGATATTATCAATGATCATTATTGTTTGGAACGTTTTTTTAATCAGGGAGCATTTAATTTTGTACAGGGAAACAATCACTGGAGCCACATGCAGAAACCAGTTCTTCCTATTCGTGTATTCTAGGGAGAAATCTAGAGGAACTGCGGCAAGCAAACATGATATTTCTGTTTGTATATATGACATTTTATGCACCTGCCTAATGAAATGACTTTGCTTTTCTCCAAAACCATTTTTACTATGATTTGCTTGGTCTATTGCATACAAATTCCACACCACTTTGTCCGGATATGACTGCATGAAACCGGAAATATCCGGTTTTGTTTTGGCTAACTCAATCCCAGATATTGCCACAGCCTCTGTGTTTGTGTTTTCTGGATATTATCAATGATAATTATTGTTTTGAAAGTTTTTTTTATCAGAGAACATTTAATTTTGTAGTGGGAAACTCTAATTGGTTCCACATGGGACACCAGCTCTACGCATACGTATTTTCTAAGCGAGAAACTAGAGGAACTGCGGCAAACAAACATGATATTTCTGTTTGTATACATGACATTTTATGCACTTGCCTAAAGAAAGGAGCTTGCTTTTCTCCAAAACCATTTTTACTATGATTTGCTTGGTCTATTGCATACAAATTCCACACCACTTTGTCCGGATATGACTGCATGAAACCGGAAATATCCGGTTTTCTTTTGGCTAACTCAATCCCAGATTGCCACAGCCTCTGTGTTTGTGTTTTCTGGATATTACCAATGATCATTATTGTTTGGAACTTTTTTTTTAATCAGGGAGCATTTAATTTTGTACAGGGAAACAATCACTGGATCCACATGCAGAAACCGGTTCTTCCTATTCGTGTATTCTTGGGAGAAAACTAGAGGAACTGCTGCAAGCAAACATGATATTTCTGTTTGTATACATGACATTTTATGCACTTGCCTAAAGAAAGGAGTTTGCTTTTCTCCAAAAGCATTATTACTATGATTTGCTTGGTCTATTGCATACAAATTCCACACCACTTTGTCCGGATATGACTGCATGAAAGGGGAAATATCCGCTTTTGTTTTGGCTAACTCAATCCCAGATATTGCCACAGCCCCTGTGTTTGTGTTTTCTGGTATTATCAAAGGACTTTATTGTTTTGAAACATTTTTTTTATCAGGGAACATTTAATTTTGTACTGGGGAACCCTCAGTGGTTCCACATGGAGAAACCAGCTCTAAACATTTGTAATTTATACGGAGAATGCTAGAGGAACTGCAGCAAACAAACATGATAATTCTGTTTGTATACATGACATTTTATGCACCTGCCTAATGAAATGACTTTGCTTTTCTCCAAAACCATTTTTACTATGATTTGCTTGGTCTATTGCATACAAATTCCACACCACTTTGTCCGGATATGACTGGATGAAAGGGGAAATATCCGCTTTTGTTTTGGATAACTCAATCGCAGATATTGCGACAGCCTCTGTGTTTGTGTTTTCTGGATATTATCAAAGGACTTTATTGTTTTGAATGTTTTTTATCAGGGAACATTTAATTTTGTACTGGGAAACTCTAATTGGTTCCACATGGAGACACCAGCTCTACACATTCGTATTTTCTAGGAGAAAGCTAGAAGAACTGCAGCAAACAAACATGATGTTTCTGTTTGTATACATGACATTTTATGCACTTCCCTAAAGAAAGGAGTTTGCTTTTCTCCAAAACCATTTTTACTATGATTTGCTTGGTCTATTGCATACAAATTCCACACCACTTTGTCCGGATATGACTGCATGAAACCGGAAATATCCGGTTTTGTTTTGGCTAACTCAATCCCAGATATTGCCACAGCCCCTGTGTTTGTGTTTTCTGGATATTATCAAAGGACTTTATTGTTTTGAATGTTTTTTATCAGGGAACATTTAATTTTGTACTGGGAAACTCTAATTGGTTCCACATGGAGACACCAGCTCTACACATTCGTATTTTCTAGGAGAAAGCTAGAAGAACTGCGGCAAACAAACATGATATTTCTGTTTGTATACATGACATTTTATGCACTTGCCTAAAGAAAGGAGTTTGCTTTTCTCCAAAACCATTTTTACTATGATTTGCTTGGTCTATTGCATACAAATTCCACACCACTTTGTCCGGATATGACTGCATGAAACCGGAAATATCCGGTTTTCTTTTGGCTAACTCAATCCCAGATTGCCACAGCCTCTGTGTTTGTGTTTTCTGGATATTACCAATGGTCATTATTGTTTTGAATGTTTTTTTTTAATCAGTGAGCATTTAATTTTGTACAGGGAAACAATCACTGCTTCCACATGCAGAAACCAGTTCTTCCTATTCATGTATTATAGGGAGAAAACTAGAGGAATTGCGGGAAACAAACATGATATTTCTGTTTGTATACATGACATTTTATGCACTTGCCTAAAGAAAGCACTTTGCTTTTCTCCAAAACCATTTTTACTATGATTTCCTTGGTCTATTGCATACAAATTCCACACCACTTTGTCCGGATATGACTGCATGAAACCGGAAATATCCGGTTTTCTTTTGGCTAACTCAATCCCAGATTGCCACAGCCTCTGTGTTTGTGTTTTCTGGATATTATCAATGATCATTATTGTTTTGAAAGTTTTTTTTTTATCAGGGAACATTTAATTTTGTACTGGGAAACCCTCAGTGGTTCCACATGGAGACACCAGCTGTACGCATACGTATTTTCTAAGCGAGAAACTAGAGGAACTGCGGCAAACAAACATGATATTTCTGTTTGTATACATGACATTTTATGCACTTGCCTAAAGAAAGGAGTTTGCTTTTCTCCAAAACCATTTTTACTATGATTTGCTTGGTCTATTGCATACAAATTCCACACCACTTTGTCCGGATATGACTGCATGAAACCGGAAATATCCGGTTTTGTTTTGGCTAACTCAATCCCAGATATTGCCATAGCCCCTGTGTTTTTGTTTTCTGGATATTATCAATGGTCATTATTGTTTTGAAACTTTTTTTTATCAGGGAACATTTAATTTTGTACTGGGAAACCCTCAGTGGTTCCACATGGAGAAACCAGCTCTAAACATTTGTAAATTATACGGAGAATGCTAGAGGAACTGCAGCAAACAAACATGATAATTCTGTTTGTATACATGACATTTTATGCACCTGCCTAATGAAATGATTTTGCTTTTCTCCAAAACCATTTTACTATGATTTGCTTGGTCTATTGCATACAAATTCCACACCACTTTGTCCGGATATGACTGCATGAAACCGGAAATATCCGGTTTTGTTTTGGATAACTCAATCACAGATATTGCGACAGCCTCTGTGTTTGTGTTTTCTGGATATTATCAAAGGACTTTATTGTTTTGAATGTTTTTTATCAGGGAACATTTAATTTTGTACTGGGAAACTCTGGTTCCACATGGAGACACCAGCTCTACACATTCGTATTTTCTAGGAGAAAGCTAGAAGAACTGCGGCAAACAAACATGATATTTCTGTTTGTATACATGACATTTTATGCACTTGCCTAAAGAAAGGAGTTTGCTTTTCTCCAAAACCATTTTTACTATGATTTGCTTGGTCTGTTGCATACAAATTCCACACCACTTTGTCCGGATATGACTGCATGAAACCGGAAATATCCGGTTTTGTTTTGGCTAACTCAATCCCAGATATTGCCATAGCCCCTGTGTTTTTGTTTTCTGGATATTATCAATGGTCATTATTGTTTTGAAACATTTTTTTTATCAGGGAACATTTAATTTTGTACTGGGAAACCCTCAGTGGTTCCACATGGAGAAACCAGCTCTAAACATCTGTAAATTATACGGAGAATTCTAGAGGAACTGCAGCAAACAAACATGATAATTCTGTTTGTATACATGACATTTTATGCACCTGCCTAATGAAATGATTTTGCTTTTCTCCAAAACCATTTTACTATGATTTGCTTGGTCTATTGCATACAAATTCCACACCACTTTGTCCGGATATGACTGGATGAAAGGGGAAATATCCGCTTTTGTTTTGGCTAACTCAATCACAGATATTGCGACAGCCTTTGTGTTTGTGTTTTCTGGATATTATCAAAGGACTTTATTGTTTTGAATGTTTTTTATCAGGGAACATTTAATTTTGTACTGGGAAACTCTAATTGGTTCCACATGGAGACACCAGCTCTACACATTCGTATTTTCTAGGAGAAAGCTAGAAGAACTGCGGCAAACAAACATGATATTTCTGTTTGTATACATGACATTTTATGCACTTGCCTAAAGAAAGGAGTTTGCTTTTCTCCAAAACCATTTTTACTATGATTTCCTTGGTCTATTGCATACAAATTCCACACCACTTTGTCCGGATATGACTGCATGAAACCGGAAATATCCGGTTTTGTTTTGGCTAACTCAATCCCAGATATTGCCATAGCCCCTGTGTTTTTGTTTTCTGGATATTATCAATGGTCATTATTGTTTTGAAACATTTTTTTTATCAGGGAACATTTAATTTTGTACTGGGAAACCCTCAGTGGTTCCACATGGAGAAACCAGCTCTAAACATCTGTAAATTATACGGAGAATGCTAGAGGAACTGCAGCAAACAAACATGATAATTCTGTTTGTATACATGACATTTTATGCACCTGCCTAATGAAATGATTTTGCTTTTCTCCAAAACCATTTTACTATGATTTGCTTGGTCTATTGCATACAAATTCCACACCACTTTGTCCGGATATGACTGGATGAAAGGGGAAATATCCGCTTTTGTTTTGGCTAACTCAAGCACAGATATTGCGACAGCCTCTGTGTTTGTGTTTTCTGGATATTATCAAAGGACTTTATTGTTTTGAATGTTTTTTATCAGGGAACATTTAATTTTGTACTGGGAAACTCTAATTGGTTCCACATGGAGACACCAGCTCTACACATTCGTATTTTCTAGGAGAAAGCTAGAAGAACTGCGGCAAACAAACATGATATTTCTGTTTGTATACATGAAATTTTATGCACTTGCCTAAAGAAAGGAGTTTGCTTTTCTCCAAAACCATTTTTACTATGATTTGCTTGGTCTATTGCATACAAATTCCACACCACTTTGTCCGGATATGACTGCATGTAACCGGAAATATCCGGTTTTGTTTTGGTTAACTCAATCCCAGATATTGCCACAGCCCCTGTGTTTGTGTTTTCTGTTTTCTGTTTACTATCAATGGTCTTTATTGTTTGGAACGTTTTTTTTTTTTTAATCAGGGAGCATTTAATTTTGTACAGGGAAACAATCACTGGTTCCACATGCAGAAACCAGTTCTTCCTATTCGGGTATTCTAGGGAGAGATCTAGAGGAACTGCGGCAAACAAACATGATATTTCTGTTTGTATACATGACATTTTATGCACTTCCCTGAAGAAAGTAGTTTTTTTCTCCAAAACCGTTTTTACTATGATTTGCTTGGTCTATTGCATATAAATTCCACACCACTTTGTCCGGATATGACTGCATGAAACCGGAAATATCCGGTTTTGTTTTGGCTAACTCAATCCCAGATTGCCACAGCCTCTTTGTTTGTGTTTTCTGGATATTATCAATGGTCATTATTGTTTTGAATTTTTTTTTTATCAGGGAACATTTAATTTTGTACTGGGAAACACTCAGTGGTTCCACATGGAGACACCAGTTCTATAAATTCGTATTTTCTAAGCGAGAAACTAGAGGAACGGCGGCAAACAAACATGATATTTCTGTTTGTATACATGACATTTTATGCACTTGCCTAAAGAAAGGAGTTTGCTTTTCTCCAAAACCATTTTTACTATGATTTGCTTGGTCTATTGCATACAAATTCCACACCACTTTGTCCGGATATGACTGCATGAAACCGGAAATATCCGGTTTTGTTTTGGCTAACTCAATCCCAGATATTGCCACAGCCCCTGTGTTTGTGTTTTCTGGATATTATCAATGGTCATTATTGTTTTGAACGTTTTTTTTTAATCAGGGAGCATTTAATTTTGTACAGGGAAACAATCACTGGTTCCACATGGAGAAACCAGTTCTTCCTATTCGTGTATTCTTGGGAGAAAACTAGAGGAACTGCGGCAAGCAAACATGATATTTCTGTTTGTATACATGACATTTTATGCACTTCCCTAAAGAAAGGACTTTGCTTTTCTCCAAAACCATTTTTACTATGATTTTCTTGGTCCATTGCATAGGAATTCCACACCACTTTGTCCGGATATGACTGCATGAAACCGGAAATATCCGGTTTTCTTTTGGCTAACTCAATCCCAGATTGCCACAGCCTCTGTGTTTGTGTTTTCTTTATATTACCAATGGTCATTATTATTTTGAATGTTTTTTTTTAATCAGTGAGCATTTAATTTTGTAGAGGGAAACAATCACTGGTTCCACATCCAGAAACCAGTTCTTCCTATTCGTGTATTCTAGGGAGAAAACTAGAGGAACTGCGGGAAACAAACATGATATTTCTGTGTGTATACATGACATTTTATGCACTTGCCTAAAGAAAGCACTTTGCTTTTCTCCAAAACCATTTTTACTATGATTTCCTTGGTCTATTGCATACAAATTCCACACCACTTTGTCCGGATATGACTGCATGAAACCGGAAATATCCGGTTTTCTTTTGGCTAACTCAATCCCAGATTGCCACAGCCCCTGTGTTTGTGTTTTCTGGATATTATCAATGATCATTATTGTTTTGAAAGTTTTTTTTTATCAGGGAACATTTAATTTTGTACTGGGAAACCCTCAGTGGTTCCACATGGAGACACCAGCTGTACGCATACGTATTTTCTAAGCGAGAAACTAGAGGAACTGCGGCAAACAAACATGATATTTCTGTTTGTATACATGACATTTTATGCACTTGCCTAAAGAAAGGAGTTTGCTTTTCTCCAAAACCATTTTTACTATGATTTGCTTGGTCTATTGCATACAAATTCCACACCACTTTGTCCGGATATGACTGCATGAAACCGGAAATATCCGGTTTTGTTTTGGCTAACTCAATCCCAGATATTGCCATAGCCCCTGTGTTTTTGTTTTCTGGATATTATCAATGGTCATTATTGTTTTGAAACATTTTTTTTATCAGGGAACATTTAATTTTGTACTGGGAAACCCTCAGTGGTTCCACATGGAGAAACCAGCTCTAAACATCTGTAAATTATACGGAGAATTCTAGAGGAACTGCAGCAAACAAACATGATAATTCTGTTTGTATACATGACATTTTATGCACCTGCCTAATGAAATGATTTTGCTTTTCTCCAAAACCATTTTACTATGATTTGCTTGGTCTATTGCATACAAATTCCACACCACTTTGTCCGGATATGACTGGATGAAAGGGGAAATATCCGCTTTTGTTTTGGCTAACTCAATCACAGATATTGCGACAGCCTTTGTGTTTGTGTTTTCTGGATATTATCAAAGGACTTTATTGTTTTGAATGTTTTTTATCAGGGAACATTTAATTTTGTACTGGGAAACTCTAATTGGTTCCACATGGAGACACCAGCTCTACACATTCGTATTTTCTAGGAGAAAGCTAGAAGAACTGCGGCAAACAAACATGATATTTCTGTTTGTATACCTGACATTTTATGCACTTGCCTAAAGAAAGGAGTTTGCTTTTCTCCAAAACCATTTTTACTATGATTTCCTTGGTCTATTGCATACAAATTCCACACCACTTTGTCCGGATATGACTGCATGAAACCGGAAATATCCGGTTTTGTTTTGGCTAACTCAATCCCAGATATTGCCATAGCCCCTGTGTTTTTGTTTTCTGGATATTATCAATGGTCATTATTGTTTTGAAACATTTTTTTTATCAGGGAACATTTAATTTTGTACTGGGAAACCCTCAGTGGTTCCACATGGAGAAACCAGCTCTAAACATCTGTAAATTATACGGAGAATGCTAGAGGAACTGCAGCAAACAAACATGATAATTCTGTTTGTATACATGACATTTTATGCACCTGCCTAATGAAATGATTTTGCTTTTCTCCAAAACCATTTTACTATGATTTGCTTGGTCTATTGCATACAAATTCCACACCACTTTGTCCGGATATGACTGGATGAAAGGGGAAATATCCGCTTTTGTTTTGGCTAACTCAAGCTCAGATATTGCGACAGCCTCTGTGTTTGTGTTTTCTGGATATTATCAAAGGACTTTATTGTTTTGAATGTTTTTTATCAGGGAACATTTAATTTTGTACTGGGAAACTCTAATTGGTTCCACATGGAGACACCAGCTCTACACATTCGTATTTTCTAGGAGAAAGCTAGAAGAACTGCGGCAAACAAACATGATATTTCTGTTTGTATACATGAAATTTTATGCACTTGCCTAAAGAAAGGAGTTTGCTTTTCTCCAAAACCATTTTTACTATGATTTGCTTGGTCTATTGCATACAAATTCCACACCACTTTGTCCGGATATGACTGCATGTAACCGGAAATATCCGGTTTTGTTTTGGTTAACTCAATCCCAGATATTGCCACAGCCCCTGTGTTTGTGTTTTCTGTTTTCTGTTTACTATCAATGGTCTTTATTGTTTGGAACGTTTTTTTTTTTTTAATCAGGGAGCATTTAATTTTGTACAGGGAAACAATCACTGGTTCCACATGCAGAAACCAGTTCTTCCTATTCGGGTATTCTAGGGAGAGATCTAGAGGAACTGCGGCAAACAAACATGATATTTCTGTTTGTATACATGACATTTTATGCACTTCCCTGAAGAAAGTAGTTTTTTTCTCCAAAACCGTTTTTACTATGATTTGCTTGGTCTATTGCATATAAATTCCACACCACTTTGTCCGGATATGACTGCATGAAACCGGAAATATCCGGTTTTGTTTTGGCTAACTCAATCCCAGATTGCCACAGCCTCTTTGTTTGTGTTTTCTGGATATTATCAATGGTCATTATTGTTTTGAATTTTTTTTTTATCAGGGAACATTTAATTTTGTACTGGGAAACACTCAGTGGTTCCACATGGAGACACCAGTTCTATAAATTCGTATTTTCTAAGCGAGAAACTAGAGGAACGGCGGCAAACAAACATGATATTTCTGTTTGTATACATGACATTTTATGCACTTGCCTAAAGAAAGGAGTTTGCTTTTCTCCAAAACCATTTTTACTATGATTTGCTTGGTCTATTGCATACAAATTCCACACCACTTTGTCCGGATATGACTGCATGAAACCGGAAATATCCGGTTTTGTTTTGGCTAACTCAATCCCAGATATTGCCACAGCCCCTGTGTTTGTGTTTTCTGGATATTATCAATGGTCATTATTGTTTTGAACGTTTTTTTTTAATCAGGGAGCATTTAATTTTGTACAGGGAAACAATCACTGGTTCCACATGGAGAAACCAGTTCTTCCTATTCGTGTATTCTTGGGAGAAAACTAGAGGAACTGCGGCAAGCAAACATGATATTTCTGTTTGTATACATGACATTTTATGCACTTCCCTAAAGAAAGGACTTTGCTTTTCTCCAAAACCATTTTTACTATGATTTTCTTGGTCCATTGCATAGGAATTCCACACCACTTTGTCCGGATATGACTGCATGAAACCGGAAATATCCGGTTTTCTTTTGGCTAACTCAATCCCAGATTGCCACAGCCTCTGTGTTTGTGTTTTCTTTATATTACCAATGGTCATTATTATTTTGAATGTTTTTTTTTAATCAGTGAGCATTTAATTTTGTAGAGGGAAACAATCACTGGTTCCACATCCAGAAACCAGTTCTTCCTATTCGTGTATTCTAGGGAGAAAACTAGAGGAACTGCGGGAAACAAACATGATATTTCTGTGTGTATACATGACATTTTATGCACTTGCCTAAAGAAAGCACTTTGCTTTTCTCCAAAACCATTTTTACTATGATTTCCTTGGTCTATTGCATACAAATTCCACACCACTTTGTCCGGATATGACTGCATGAAACCGGAAATATCCGGTTTTCTTTTGGCTAACTCAATCCCAGATTGCCACAGCCCCTGTGTTTGTGTTTTCTGGATATTATCAATGATCATTATTGTTTTGAAAGTTTTTTTTTATCAGGGAACATTTAATTTTGTACTGGGAAACCCTCAGTGGTTCCACATGGAGACACCAGCTGTACGCATACGTATTTTCTAAGCGAGAAACTAGAGGAACTGCGGCAAACAAACATGATATTTCTGTTTGTATACATGACATTTTATGCACTTGCCTAAAGAAAGGAGTTTGCTTTTCTCCAAAACCATTTTTACTATGATTTGCTTGGTCTATTGCATACAAATTCCACACCACTTTGTCCGGATATGACTGCATGAAACCGGAAATATCCGGTTTTGTTTTGGCTAACTCAATCCCAGATATTGCCATAGCCCCTGTGTTTTTGTTTTCTGGATATTATCAATGGTCATTATTGTTTTGAAAAATTTTTTTTATCAGGGAACATTTAATTTTGTACTGGGAAACCCTCAGTGGTTCCACATGGAGAAACCAGCTCTAAACATTTGTAAATTATACGGAGAATGCTAGAGGAACTGCAGCAAACAAACATGATAATTCTGTTTGTATACATGACATTTTATGCACCTGCCTAATGAAATGATTTTGCTTTTCTCCAAAACCATTTTACTATGATTTGCTTGGTCTATTGCATACAAATTCCACACCACTTTGTCCGGATATGACTGGATGAAAGGGGAAATATCCGCTTTTGTTTTGGCTAACTCAATCACAGATATTGCGACAGCCTCTGTGTTTGTGTTTTCTGGATATTATCAAAGGACTTTATTGTTTTGAATGTTTTTTATCAGGGAACATTTAATTTTGTACTGGGAAACTCTAATTGGTTCCACATGGAGACACCAGCTCTACACATTCGTATTTTCTAGGAGAAAGCTAGAAGAACTGCGGCAAACAAACATGATATTTCTGTTTGTATACATGACATTTTATGCACTTGCCTAAAGAAAGGAGTTTGCTTTTCTCCAAAACCATTTTTACTATGATTTGCTTGGTCTATTGCATACAAATTCCACACCACTTTGTCCGGATATGACTGCATGAAACCGGAAATATCCGGTTTTGTTTTCGTTAACTCAATCCCAGATATTGCCACAGCCCCTGTGTTTGTGTTTTCTGTTTTCTGTTTACTATCAATGGTCTTTATTGTTTGGAACGTTTTTTTTTTTTTAAATCAGGGAGCATTTAATTTTGTACAGGGAAACAATCACTGGTTCCACATGCAGAAACCAGTTCTTCCTATTCGGGTATTCTAGGGAGAAATCTAGAGGAACTGCGGCAAACAAACATGATATTTCTGTTTGTATACATGACATTTTATGCAATTCCCTGAAGAAAGTAGTTTTTTTTCTCCAAAACCGTTTTTACTATGATTTGCTTGGTCTATTGCATATAAATTCCACACCACTTTGTCCGGATATGACTGCATGAAACCGGAAATATCCGCTTTTGTTTTGGCTAACTCAATCCCAGATTGCCACAGCCCCTGTGTTTGTGTTTTCTGGATATTATCAATGGTCATTATTGTTTTGAACGTTTTTTTTTAATCAGGGAGCATTTAATTTTGTACAGGGAAACAATCACTGGTTCCACATGCAGAAAACAGTTCTTCCTATTCGTGTATTCTTGGGAGAAAACTAGAGGAACTGCGGCAAGCAAACATGATATTTCTGTTTGTATACATGACATTTTATGCACTTCCCTAAAGAAAGGACTTTGCTTTTCTCCAAAACCATTTTTACTATGATTTTCTTGGTCCATTGCATAGGAATTCCACACCACTTTGTCCGGATATGACTGCATGAAACCGGAAATATCCGGTTTTCTTTTGGCTAACTCAATCCCAGATTGCCACAGCCTCTGTGTTTGTGTTTTCTTGATATTACCAATGGTCATTATTGTTTTGAATGTTTTTTTTTAATCAGTGAGCATTTAATTTTGTACAGGGAAACAATCACTGGTTCCACATGCAGAAACCAGTTCTTCCTATTCGTGTATTCTAGGGAGAAAACTAGAGGAATTGCGGGAAACAAACATGATATTTCTGTTTGTATACATGACATTTTATGCACTTGCCTAAAGAAAGCACTTTGCTTTTCTCCAAAACCATTTTTACTATGATTTCCTTGGTCTATTGCATACAAATTCCACACCACTTTGTCCGGATATGACTGCATGAAACCGGAAATATCCGGTTTTCTTTTGGCTAACTCAATCCCAGATTGCCACAGCCTCTGTGTTTGTGTTTTCTGGATATTATCAATGATCATTATTGTTTGGAACGTTTTTTTAATCAGTGAGCATTTAATTTTGTACAGGGAAACAATCACTGGTTCCACATGCAGAAACCAGTTCTTCCTATTCGTGTATTCTTGGGAGAAAACTAGAGGAACTGCGGCAAGTAAACATGATATTTCTGTTTGTATACATGACATTTTATGCACTTGCCTAAAGAAAGCACTTTGCTTTTCTCCAAAACCATTTTTACTATGATTTGCTTGGTCTATTGCATACAAATTCCACACCACTTTGTCCGGATATGACTGCATGAAACCGGAAATATCCGGTTTTCGTTTGGCTAACTCAATCCCAGATATTGCCATAGCCCCTGTTTTTTTGTTTTCTGGATATTATCAATGGTCATTATTGTTTTGAAACATTTTTTTATCAGGGAACATTTAATTTTGTACTGGGAAACCCTCAGTGGTTCCACATGGAGAAACCAGCTCTAAACATTTGTAAATTATACGGAGAATGCTAGAGGAACTGCAGCAAACAAACATCATAATTCTGTTTGTATACATGACATTTTATGCACCTGCCTAATGAAATGATTTTGCTTTTCTCCAAAACCATTTTACTATGATTTGCTTGGTCTATTGCATACAAATTCCACACCACTTTGTCCGGATATGACTGGATGAAAGGGGAAATATCCACTTTTGTTTTGGCTAACTCAATCACAGATATTGCGACAGCCTCTGTGTTTCTGTTTTCTGGATATTATAAAAGGACTTTATTGTTTTGAATGTTTTTTATCAGGGAACATTTAATTTTGTACTGAGAAACTCTAATTGGTTCCACATAGAGACACCAGCTCTACACATTCGTATTTTCTAGGAGAAAGCTAGAAGAACTACGGCAAACAAACATGATATTTCTGTTTGTATACATGACAATTTATGCACTTGCCTAAAGAAAGGAGTTTGCTTTTCTCCAAAACCATTTTTACTATGATTTGCTTGGTCTATTGCATACAAATTCCACACCACTTTGTCCGGATATGACTGCATGAAACCGGAAATATCCGGTTTTGTTTTGGCTAACTCAATCCCAGATATTGCCACAGCCCCTGTGTTTGTGTTTTCTGGATATTCTCAATGGTCTTTATTGTATGGAACGTTTTTTTTTTTAATCAGGGAGCATTTAATTTTGTACAGGGAAACAATCACTGGTTCCACATGCAGAAACCAGTTCTTCCTATTCGGGTATTCTAGGGAGAAATCTAGAGGAACGACGGCAAATAAACATGATATTTCTGTTTGTATACATGAAATTTTATGCACTTGCCTGAAGAAAGGAGTTTGCTTTTCTCCAAAACCGTTTTTACTATGATTTTCTTGGTCTATTGCATACAAATTCTACACCACTTTGTCCGGATATGACTGCATGAAACCGGAAATATCCGGTTTTGTTTTGGCTAACTCAATCCCAGATTGCCACAGCCTCTGTGTTTGTGTTTTCTGGATATTATCAATGGTCATTATTGTTTTGAATTTTTTTTTATCAGGGAACATTTAATTTTGTACTGGGAAGCACTCAGTGGTTCCACATAGAGACACCAGCTCTACAAATTCGTATTTTTTAAGCGAGAAACTAGAGGAACGGCGGCAAACAAACATGATATTTCTGTTTGTATACATGACATTTTATGCACTTGCCTTAAGAAAGGACTTTGCTTTTCTCCAAAACCATTTTTACTATGATTTGCTTGGTCTATTGCATACAAATTCCACACCACTTTGTCCGGATATGACTGCATGAAACCTGAAATATCCGGTTTTGTTTTGGCTAACTCAATCCCAGATATTGCCACAGCCTCTGTGTTTGTGTTTTCTGGATATTATCAATGGTCATTTTTGTTCTGAACGTTTTTTTTTTAATCAGGGAGCATTTAATTTTGTACAGGGAAACAATCACTGGTTCCACATGCATGAAACCAGGTCTTCCTATTCGTGTATTCTTGGGAGAAAACTAGAGGAACTGCGGCAAACAAACATGATATTTCTGTTTGTATACATGACATTTTATGCACTTGCCTAAAGAAAGGACTTTGCTTTTCTCCAAAACCATTTTTACTATGATTTTCTTGGTCCATTGCATAGGAATTCCACACCACTTTGTCCGGATATGACTGCATGAAACCGGAAATATCCGGTTTTCTTTTGGCTAACTCAATCCCAGATATTGCTACAGACTCTGTGTTTGTGTTTTCTGGATATTATCAATGATCATTATTGTTTTGAAAGTTTTTTTTATCAGGGAACATTTAATTTTGTACTGGGAAACTCTAATTGGTTCCACATGGAGACACCAGCTCTACACATTCGTATTTTCCAAGCGAGAAAGCTAGAAGAACTGCGGCAAACAAACATGATATTTCTGTTTGTATACATGACATTTTATGCACTTGTCCAGCGAAAAGACTTTGCTTTTCTCCAAAACCATTTTTACTATGATTTGCTTGGTCTATTGCATACAAATTCCACACCACTTTGTCCGGATATGACTGCATGAAACCGGAAATATCCGGTTTTGTTTTGGCTAACTCAATCCCAGATTGCCACAGCCTCTGTGTTTGTGTTTTCTGGATATTACCAATGGTCTTTATTGTTTTGAATGTTTTTTTTTAATCAGTGAGCATTTAATTTTGTACAGGGAAACAATCACTGGTTCCACATGCAGAAACCAGTTCTTCCTATTCGTGTATTCTAGGGAGAAATCTAGAGGAATTGCGGGAAACAAACATGATATTTCTGTTTGTATACATGACATTTTATGCACTTGCCTAAAGAAAGGAGTTTGCTTTTCTCCAAAACCATTTTTACTATGATTTGCTTGGTCTATTGCATACAAATTCCACACCACTTTGTCCGGATATGACTGCATGAAACCGGAAATATCCGGTTATCTTTTGGCTAACTCAATCCCAGATTGCCACAGCCTCTGTGTTTGTGTTTTCTGGATATTATCAATGATAATTATTGTTTTGAAAGTTTTTTTTATCAGGGAACATTTAATTTTGTACTGGGAAACTCTAATTGGTTCCACATGGAGACACCAGCTCTACGCATACGTATTTTCTAAGCAAGAAACTAGAGGAAATGCGGCAAACAAACATGATATTTCAGTTTGTATACATGACATTTTATGCACTTGCCTAAAGAAAGGAGTTTGCTTTTCTCCAAAACCATTTTTACTATGATTTGCTTGGTCTATTGCATACAAATTCCACACCACTTTGTCCGGATATGACTGCATGAAACCGGAAATATCCGGTTTTGTTTTGGCTAACTCAATCCCAGATATTGCCATAGCCCCTGTGTTTGTGTTTTCTGGATATTATCAAAGGAATTTATTGTTTTGAAACATTTTTTTTATCAGGGAACATTTAATTTTGTACTGGGAAACCCTCAGTTGTTCCACATGGAGACACCAGCTCTACACATTCGTATTTTCTAGGAGAAAGCTAGAAGAACTGCGGCAAACAAACATGATATTTCTATTTGTATACATGACATTTTATTCACTTGTCCAACGAAAAGACTTTGCTTTTCTCCAAAACCATTTTTACTATGATTTGCTTGGTCTATTGCATACAAATTCCACACCACTTTGTCCGGATATGACTGGATGAAAGTGGAAATATCCGGTTTTGTTTTGGCTAACTCAATCCCAGATTACCACAGCCTCTGTGTTTGTGTTTTCTGGATATTACCAATGGTCATTATTGTTTTGAATGTTTTTTTAATGAGGGAGCATTTAATTTTGTACAGGGAAGCAATCACTGGTTCCACATGCAGAAACCAGTTCTTCCTATTCGTGTATTCTAGGGAGAAAACTAGAGGAACTGCGGGAAACAAACATGATATTTCTGTTTGTATACATGACATTTTATGCACTTGCCTAAAGAAAGCACTTTGCTTTTCTCCAAAACCATTTTTACTATGATTTACTTGGTCAATTGCATACAAATTCCACACCGCTTTGTCCGTATATGACTGCATGAAACCGGAAATATCCAGTTTTGTTTTGGCTAACTCAATCCCAAATTGCCACAGCCTCTGTGTTTGTGTTTTCTGGATATTATCAATGGTCATTATTGTTTTGAATTGTTTTTTTTATCAGGGAACATTTAATTTTGTACTGGGAAACTCTAATTGGTTCCACATGGAGACACCAGCTCTACACATTCGTATTTTCTAGGAGAAAGCTAGAAGAACTGCGGCAAACAAACATGATATTTTTGTTTGTATACATGACATTTTATGCACTTGTCCAACGAAAAGACTTTGCTTTTCTCCAAAACCATTTTTACTATGATTTGCTTGGTCTATTGCATACAAATTCCACACCACTTTGTCCGGATATGACTGCATGAAACCGGAAATATCCGGTTTTCTTTTGGCTAACTCAATCCCAGATTGCCACAGCCTCTGTGTTTGTGTTTTCTGGATATTATCAATGATCATTATTGTTTGGAACGTTTTTTTAATCAGGGAGCATTTAATTTTGTACAGGGAAACAATCACTGGTTCCACATGCAGAAACCAGTTCTTCCTATTCGTGTATTCTTGGGAGAAATCTAGAGGAACTGCGGCAAGTAAACATGATATTTCTGTTTGTATACATGACATTTTATGCACTTGCCTAAAGAAAGCACTTTGCTTTTCTCCAAAACCATTTTTACTATGATTTGCTTGGTCTATTGCATACAAATTCCACACCACTTTGTCCGGATATGACTGCATGAAACCGGAAATATCCGGTTTTCGTTTGGCTAACTCAATCCCAGATATTGCCATAGCCCCTGTTTTTTTGTTTTCTGGATATTATCAATGGTCATTATTGTTTTGAAACATTTTTTTATCAGGGAACATTTAATTTTGTACTGGGAAACCCTCAGTGGTTCCACATGGAGAAACCAGCTCTAAACATTTGTAAATTATACGGAGAATGCTAGAGGAACTGCAGCAAACAAACATCATAATTCTGTTTGTATACATGACATTTTATGCACCTGCCTAATGAAATGATTTTGCTTTTCTCCAAAACCATTTTACTATGATTTGCTTGGTCTATTGCATACAAATTCCACACCACTTTGTCCGGATATGACTGGATGAAAGGGGAAATATCCACTTTTGTTTTGGCTAACTCAATCACAGATATTGCGACAGCCTCTGTGTTTCTGTTTTCTGGATATTATAAAAGGACTTTATTGTTTTGAATGTTTTTTATCAGGGAACATTTAATTT
Organism: Lepus europaeus; assembly: GCF_033115175.1. NCBI lineage: Eukaryota > Metazoa > Chordata > Mammalia > Lagomorpha > Leporidae > Lepus > Lepus europaeus. Next base: position 149,980 of record NW_026909118.1, read on the forward strand.
TGTACTGAGAAACTCTAATTGGTTCCACATAGAGACACCAGCTCTACACATTCGTATTTTCTAGGAGAAAGCTAGAAGAACTGCGGCAAACAAACATGATATTTCTGTTTGTATACATGACAATTTATGCACTTGCCTAAAGAAAGGAGTTTGCTTTTCTCCAAAACCATTTTTACTATGATTTGCTTGGTCTATTGCATACAAATTCCACACCACTTTGTCCGGATATGACTGCATGAAACCGGAAATATCCGGTTTTGTTTTGGCTAACTCAATCCCAGATATTGCCACAGCCCCTGTGTTTGTGTTTTCTGGATATTCTCAATGGTCTTTATTGTATGGAACGTTTTTTTTTTTAATCAGGGAGCATTTAATTTTGTTTTTTTTTTTTTTTTTTTTTTTTTTTTTTTTTTATTAAACTTTTATTTAATGAATATAAATTTCCAAAGTATAGTTTATGGGTTACAATGGCTTCCCCCCTCGCATAACTTCCCTCCCGCCTGCAACCCTCCCCCCTCCCGCTCCCCCTCTCCCTCCATTCGTGTAAGGATTCATTTTCAATTCTCTTTATATACAGAAGATCAGTTTAGTATACATTAGGTAAAGATTTCAACATTTTGCCCACATAGCAACATCAAGTGAAAAAACTACCATTGGATTACTAATTATAGCATTAAATCGCAATGTACAGCACATTAAAGACAGAGATCCTACAAAAATTTTTTTCAAATTAATTAATTTTCTATGCCATTTCCATTTTAACACCAGGTTGTTTTTTTTTTTTTTTCCTTCCTCTTTTTTTTTTTTTTTCGTTTCCAATTCTCTTTATATACAGAAGATCACTTCAGTCTATAATTAGCAAAGACCTCATCAGTCTGCGCCCACACAGAAACGCAAAGTATAAAAATACTGTTTCAGTACCAGTCATAGCATCACTTGGCTTTAAACGACACATTAGGGACAGATCCCACATGGGGTGTAAGTACACAGTGATTCCTGTTGCTGACTTAACAATTTGACACTCCTGTTCATGGCGTCAGTAATCTCCCTAGGCTCTAGTCATGAGTTGCCAGGGCTATGGAAGCCTTTAGAGTTCGCTGACTTTGATCTTATTCCGATAGGGTCATAGTCAAAGTGGAGGTTCTCTCCTCCCTTCGGAGAAGGGTACCTCCTTCTTTGATGGCCCCGTTCTTTCCACTGGGATCTCACTCACAGAGATCATTCATTTAGGTCTTTTTTTTTTTTTTTTTCCATGGTATCTTGGCTTTCCATGCCTGTTATGCTCTCATGGGCTCTTCAGCCAGATCTGAATGCCTTGAGGGCTGATTCTGAGGCCAGAGTGTTGTTTAGGACATCTGCCATCCTATGAGTCTGCTGTGTATCCCACTTCCCATGTTGGATCTTTCTCTCCCTTTTTGATTCTATCAGTTAGTATTAGCAGATACTTGTCTTTTTTGTGTGATCTCTTTGACTCTTAGGGCTATCAGAGCTATCAATTGTGAGCTGAAATTGATCACTTGGACTAGTGCGATGGCTTTGGTACATGTAGCCGTTGAATTCTCTACAATGTAGCAGTGGGTTCGTTTCTGAGATATTATCAAAGGACTTCATTGTTTTGAATGTTTTTTATCAGGGAACATTTAATTTTGTACTGGAAAACACTCAGTGGTTCCACATGGAGACACCAGCTCTACACATTCGTATTTTCAAGGAGAAAGCTAGAAGAACTGCGGCAAACAAACATGATATTTCTATTTGTATACATGACATTTTATGCACTTGTCTGCTGCGAGCCTTGACCAGCAAGGCACAGAATTAAAGGCACGAAGATCCTTCTTCAATCACGGTTTATTGAGACGCCACTTGGTTGTCAGTACAGATGTAGGCGGAGAGGCGCTAAACACATTTCTTCCACTGCTTATGTACCCATCCCCTGTCCCAGTACATAGTCAAACATTATCTTAAGTCTAAACATGGCGAAAGAGCAGCACAATACAGACCCACAAAAGCAGGAAACTTCAGAGTAAACATGCCTTACCAGGGGAGCAGAAACTGGCCCTGTTAAACATTAGTGCCTTCACATAGACACTTATCTAAGGCTAGTTGGAAGAGCACACAAGCAACTTTTACTCCAACACGTAGGCATGCAAGCAACCTTTACTCCAGCACGTAGGCATGCTGCCACAGTTCCCCCTTTTTGTTTTTTACAGCAAATGAGGTCTTATCCCCGATCAGGCCTTCACCTCATGATGTGCTGGCCGATCAAGGGGCGCCTGTGCTCAGGGATACTCCCATTCCGGTACAATGAGCAAAAGCTCTCGGAGTGCTAAGGCAATATCCCAGATGAAAAGAATTCCTATCAGGTGCAATGGCACTATGGCCCCTGAGTGCAAGGACATTCTTTTAAGCTTCTTTAAACATGCTGAGCCAAACCGCGGGGGAACTGCCTGCCTCAATTGCGGCCATTGCTTGCAGGAGAGCAATTTTTTCGCGCTTGCGGCTCCGTACTAATCGGAAAAGAACAAAAAGAGTACACAATAGCCCTGATAGTAATACAGCTCCGAACAATCCAACCCCTACCCATTCTTTGAACCATTGTAACCCCTGTAATATATAATCAGAAAACCCTTTCAGAGTGACAACAGATGCTCTAGTTTCATTCAGCTGCAAAATCATGATAGTAAGATTTTGCTGAAGTTCCCCAAATTCCATAGACCTGTTCCCTGATAGATAAGACCCAAGTTTTCTTGACTCATTTAGAGAGGCTGGATATGGCGTAACACACATATGGTGCAGTCTCTGAACGCAACCTAGGCTGGTGACTTCAAAAAGATCTTCCATAGCTGCTTGCAGCAAGTCCATGCGTTTATTTAATAGTAGCACCCCTGAAGCCAGATGATCATTTATGCGTTCCTGGACAAATAGAGCGTCTGATGATCTTTTTACGACGTCATTAATAGTCTGCACAGTTTGAACAGTGGAAGCCATGGCCACTCCCGCCGTAACAGCCGCTGCGGCAGAGGCGACAATTGCCGTTACAATGGCTATAACCCCAAAGTCCCGTGGCTGTCGAAACAAAACTGCTAGAGGAAATTCCTCTGGGTCAGTCACTACTGGTATAGGAACATAGGTAGGTACACGCATTACTACCATAGTTTTCTGGGTTCCATTCCAACACTGGGTTAAATAGCATGTATCATTTCCTGCACATTCTATTATCGTCCCATTATCTTGTTTATCTGTCAAAAGAAAAATAAAGGGAGGATCGACACAAACATGACTAGACAGGAGGCTCATATTATGCAAAGAATGCGATGTAAAGTTACTGAGTACGTGACTAGTTATGTTATAACTGCCACTAGCATTATAGAGGCTTATATTAATAGAATCAAGCCTTGCCAAAGGGGACAAATCCATACTAGCTCCACGTCTATTCCACAATACCCAGGAGGCTAAAGGATTGCCCGCTCTGGGTTTCTGATATAATTTGAATTTAGGAGAAAATTTATACGGTTCTTGGGTTTCTACATTTTCTGTGCAATCACCAAATCGCGGGGGATAGCTGAATTCCCGAGTGATGCACTTTGGTACAGGTCTAGATATGTTCCATGAAGCACTGGAATTGGTTCCTGTCTGTATTAAAAAAGGGACTGTTATGTTGGCTGTGATCAGGAGTGTAGTGACATTAGCCACGGTGCTATTACCTCCTCCTCCTGTTCCATTTGTGCTCCCTAGAGCAATCTTTGTAAGGGCCTCGAGCAACATTGGGATCGAGAGGTCAGGATTTAGATACTTAAAGGGTTCATATATCCAACTAAGGTTATATGAAAGAATCTGTATACAGGGACTCTGCGAGTTCATAGAAAAACACAAGCTATTATAGAGGGTAACATTAGTGGCATTATATCGCATTTGTTGCATATTTTGTGGTGTTTTGCATGGTATTTCTAACTGACAGTCTCTAGTATACAATTGAGGAAACATCTTATCACTAGAGAACACTGGCTTAGGTATTGGCCATGTTCTCGCAATGGCCCACAGGGTCACATCCTTTGATATCGTCATGGGAAATGTCAACCATAGTCCCATCAGTATCCATGTCAGACGTTTCATTATCATGCCTCGTGTTCTCTTGTCGTTCCTCTTCTTTCTTATCTGTCACTCTCCTTGTCAGTCTTTCTGGAATCCAGATCGGGTCTGGTCGTTCCTGCGGAAAAACACAGATTGCTCCCCTGGATCTCTGTATCACAGGATCCGGGCCATACCATTTGTTATCTAGTACATCTTTCCACATGACCTTTTGGCTAGTTTGTACAGGATTTTTTGTATGCCTCATAGCCGCTGATTCATTCTCTGTATTAAAATGTAAGAAATTGAGAGTGTATAATGCAATAGCGAGGCGTTCTCTGGGGGTTGCATGGAGTGCAATTCCCCCTTTCTGTTTTTCCAATGTTTCTTTTAGGGAGCGATTAGCGCGCTCCACAATGCCTTGGCCTTGAGGATTATACGGTAGGCCAGTTTTATGAGCTACTTGCATTTGTGACATAAAGGTAGCGAAGCCTTTTGAAGTATAAGCGGGCCCATTGTCAGTTTTTATGAGGGCAGGCTTTCCCCAAGCTGCCCAAGCCTCCAGACAATGAAGTTTCACCTGTGCTACACGTTCCCCAGACAAGGAAGTGGCATGAATGACACCAGAATATGTGTCCACTGAGACATGTACGTATTTTTGCCTACCGAATTCTGGGATGTGTGTAACATCCATTTGCCATAAGGATAAAGGTTTTAGTCCCTTAGGATTAACACCAGAATGTGGCGGATGGAGGAATATTGCACAATCTGGACAGGCCTTTACAATTTGCCGAGCTTGTTCTCTGGAGATATGAAAGCGCAAGCGCAGCGTATTAGCTGGAACATGAAAAGAGGCATGAAAGTTTTTTGCTAGGTCAACAGAAGTTAGAGATACAAAGACACTATTACGGGTTGCGATATCTACCTTGGCATTAGTTTTACTCATAGGTCCAGGGAGGCCAGAATGAGCTCTTATATGGCCAATGAAAAAGGGCATACGTCTAACCAGGATAGCTTGCTGGATTTGTCGAAATATTGGGGCTACCGTGCTATGCGACTGTATATGAGCTACAACTTCTAGTGAACGGACAGCATTTACCACATATTGGGAATCTGAGATAATATTAATGGGTTCATCTGAAAATGTGTGAAATACTGTCAATACCACTAAGCACTCTACCACTTGAGGGGCGTTAGGGCGAAAATGAAGAATCACAGGCTCTGAATCAGTTGTAGCATACGCTCCACGACCAGTCTTGGAACCATCAGTATAAATAGTTGTTGCAGCTGGAATGGGTTTGCTCTTTGTAAGTTTAGGAAAGTAAACTAAATTTCGCTGCACAAAAGTTAATAATTTGTCCGCTGGTAAGTGATTATCAATTACACCTGAGAAGGCAGTTAGAACAATAGGCCAAACGTTAGTGGTACCGGCAAGAGTCTCAATTTGCATTTGAGTATAAGGCACAATCAGCTCATCAGGATGTTTACCAAAATGCATTGTGCAAAACTTGAGACCCAGAAGAGCATAATGAGCTACTAATTCAGGATAATACCGCAATGTTCTTACACCCGCTGAATTACCATGTATCCACCATAAAGGAGCATTTTGCCACACCACTCCAGTAGGTGTAGTGGGCGTAGCAAGAATGCATAGTAGTAATTTTTTAGATGGATCAAACCTACATAGTTGGGCTTTACTAATGGCCTTTTCTACGAGTTGCAAAGCTTTAACGCCCTCAGGAGTAAGTTGACGAGGAGAGGCAATATCTGGATTGCCCTCCAAAATAGAGAACAAAGGTTGCAGGTCGTTTCGGGTCAGCAGTAAATATCCACGTAGCCAATTTATGTCCCCTAGCAGTTTTTGAAAATCATTCAGTGTGCATAGGTTTTGAGTGCTAATGCAAAGCTTCTGTGGCCGAATGGAAGTTGTAGTAATTTTTGCTCCTAAAAATTGCACCACATCAGATTGTTGTATTTTTTCTGGGGCAATAAAAAGACCATATGCTTTAAGGCAGGAGGAGAGCAATGCAAAGGCCTTATCTACTAATTGCTGTGAATGAGCTGTGATAAGAATGTCATCCATATAATGAATGATATGGACTTGTGAAAACTGTTTTCGCACTGGTGCGATAGCCTGATTAACATATAACTGGCAAAGAGTAGGGCTATTAGCCATGCCTTGAGGCAACACTTTCCATTGATACCTTGCGTCAGGCATTTCATGATTCTCTGAAGGGAGAGTAAAAGCAAATCGTTCTCGATCTATAGAATGTAAAGGTATGGAAAAGAAACAATCCTTAATGTCTACCACTAGCATAGGCCAGCCCTTTGGAAGGGAAGACAGAAGAGGCAGTCCTCTCTGTACTGGTCCCATCAATTGCATCTGTCTATTGACTGCTCGCAGATCATGCAAAAGCCTCCATTTGCCTGATTTTTTCTTTATGACAAAAATTGGAGTATTCCAGGGTGATACTGAGGGCTCTATATGTTCTAACATCAGCTGCTCTTGCACAAGTTCTCTAGCGGCGGCGAGTTTTTCACGACTGAGGGGCCACTGGGGCACCCACACTGCCTTATTCGTATTCCAGGGAATACGTAATAGCTTTTCCTCAGTGGCCCCTAGGAAAAACCCACGCCTTTGCGGTCTGTTTTTTGAACTAACTCCACCGGTTCTGATATACCCTGAAGATTTTTCCCTAACCCTTTATTGGGCATATATCCTTGTCTTGCCATGATATTTTTGCTAGTCTGCGAATACTCATTAGTCAATATGAGTTTCATCTGGGTTTGTATATCCCTACCCCATAAATTTATAGGTAAATCTACCACAAAGGGACGAAAGGTGCCTTGTTGTTTATCGACTGTCCAGTGGAGTTCCTTAGAACTTATTTCTGGAGCCTGTCGATATCCCAATCCTACCAAGTCTTGAGAGGCATGCTGCAAAGGCCATCCCTTTGGCCAAAATTGTTTACTCATAACGCTACGATCTGCTCCTGTATCCACTAAGCCTGAAAAATGTTTACCCTCCACCTCTATCTGTAACATTGGTCGGTTATCTAATTCCATGCTTAGATATGCGAGATCAATTCCTGTAGATCCAAAACCAGATGCACCGCGGTTATGTGACCTGGCGGGGTATTTTTCATGACCTGATTGCAGTATCAGAAGTTGTGCTACGCGATCGCCAGGGGAAATGGAAATTACTCCAAAAGGGGAGTAGCACATTACTTTAATAACACCCTCATAGTCAGGATCAATTACTCCTGGTAAAACAATTAACCCTCGTAGCGTTGATGATGATCGTCCAATGATTAATCCTGCGGTATTCTTTTCTAATGGGCCCTGCATGTCTGTATCTATTATCTGCACTCCCATGCTCTGTGTTAATACCAAGCCGGAGGTGGCACGGAGGTCCAGCCCTGCGGAGCCCGCGGTTGCTCTGCGGACTTCGGGGGTGGCTGCATGGAAGGTTCCTGTAGTGCCCCATATGCTTTCGGGCCCTGGGGACGGGGGCCCCGATATCCGTTTTTTGACTCCTTTTCTATCGTCTCGAGGGGTTGTCCGTTAATGTCTTTTACTGACCTACATTCATTAACCCAATGCTTCCCCTTTTTGCATCTGGGACAAGTGCCAGGTATTTGTCGCACAGGATTGTTATGCTCCTTTTGTTCTTTACAATTTTTCTTAAAATGACCAATTTTCCCACACTTAAAACATGCACCATTATTGTTATTACGTTTTGTTGCAGTTAAAATAGCAGCAGCAAGCCCAGCATTAGTTAATGGTCCCCCAATTTCCCTACATGCCTTCAACCAGGCTTCTAGCCCTTTTCCTTTCCATGGAGTTATGGCTCGTTTGCAATCTTTAGTAGCTTGCTCATATATAAGCTGCTGAATTAAGGGCATTGAACTCTCCACGTCCCCAAAAATTTTTCCCGCTGCTTCCATCATTCTACCCACAAACTCTGAAAAAGGCTCATTGGACCCTTGAATAATTTTTGTTAAATTCCCCGAGACCTCACCTCTTTTGGGTAAAGTCTTCCAAGCCCTGAGATATATGTCATTAATCTGTCTGTATACTTCAAGGGGGTAGCGAGTTTGATCAGCCGCCCATTGTCCTTGTCCTAAAAGCATATCTGCTGTCCAATGCGGCTGACCATCCCGCACATTTTGTCTAGCCTGTGAATGTGCAGCATCGACAACAATGGATCTGTAATCGAGATATTGTCCCGTGCTGAGGCTGCCTCGTGCAATCTCAAACCAATCTGAAGGTGTCATAGCATTAGTGGTTAATCGTCCTAACAAAGTTAAAGTATAGGCGGCATTGGGACCAAATTGGCGAGCGGCCTCCACTAGATCTTTTAACTGTTTATATGGTATAGGCTCATGAAATCGGCGTTGAGTCTGTTGTTCCTCAAATACCGGGAAGGCTGATGCCAATTGGGCCCACGTTTCCCTTTTAATAAAATGACTGCCTTTACTGTGCTTAACATAAGGGGGAGGGCGCACGCTAGCAGCCTGAATTTTATTATCTGCGCCCTGTTCCTCAGTCTCAGTGGAATCATCATCCAAATCTTCTTCATACTGCTCCTCTTCTGCCAATCTAAGATCCTCAAACTCACTTAAGGCGGGGTACAAAGGTGCTGAAGGTTTTTCTTTTTCTGAGCTCAAAATTTTCTTCATTTCCTCGCGAGATCTCTCATCTTTTACCTTGCCTTTTCTTTTGGTATGTTCCCTCTCCTCTGTAATACTTTGTTCCGACAAACTATCCTGCTGGTCAGCTAGTGCTCTTCTCCCTTGTTTGATAATTTCCACATTTTTACCAGTTTGTAAGCAGGAATGTACCAATTTCCAAAACGGAAAAGTTCCTGCCCTAAGCGACCCCTTTTCTTTAGCCTGTTCCAAATCCTTTCCTAATTTTTCCCAACATTTCAAATTAATATCTCCAGTGTAAACAAACCAAGGGGCTTTCCTGTCTATATCTTCTAAAATCGTCTTTATTGTTTTTGTGGAAATTTTTAATCCCCTTTCTTTTAACAATGCTTGTATGGGATCCACGAAATTTTCACTTTCATGACTATTGGTAGTACCCATATCTATGATTCTAAAAGGCACTGTTTCCTTTTACTCTGGGCCGCACACAACTTTAGAACTATAACAGCGAGTATTAAAACAATAATAAGAGAGAAGGCAAAAATGATAATAACCAGGAGAAATTCTTCTAACATACCCTTCCTCGACGTCGACCCGTCTCCCGTGTGAAGTTCTGGACCTTACCTCTCCAGTCGTGCAATGTTACGCGTCTGGTTCGAGTTCCCGGGTTTCGGCACCAGCTGCTGCGAGCCTTGACCAGCAAGGCACAGAATTAAAGGCACGAAGATCCTTCTTCAATCACGGTTTATTGAGACGCCACTTGGTTGTCAGTACAGATGTAGGCGGAGAGGCGCTAAACACATTTCTTCCACTGCTTATGTACCCATCCCCTGTCCCAGTACATAGTCAAACATTATCTTAAGTCTAAACATGGCGAAAGAGCAGCACAATACAGACCCACAAAAGCAGGAAACTTCAGAGTAAACATGCCTTACCAGGGGAGCAGAAACTGGCCCTGTTAAACATTAGTGCCTTCACATAGACACTTATCTAAGGCTAGTTGGAAGAGCACAAAAGCAACTTTTACTCCAACACGTAGGCATGCAAGCAACATTTACTCCAACACGTAGGCATGCAAGCAACTTTTACTCCAACACGTAGGCATGCAAGCAACCTTTACTCCAGCACGTAGGCATGCTGCCACACTTGTCCAACGAAAAGACTTTGCTTTTCTCCAAAACCATTTTTACTATGATTTGCTTGGTCTATTGCATACAAATTCCACACCACTTTGTCCGGATATGACTGCATGAAACCGGAAATATCCGGTTTTGTTTTGGCTAACTCAATCCCAGATTGCCACAGCCTCTGTGTTTGTGTTTTCTGGATATTACCAATGGTCATTATTGTTTTGAATGTTTTTTTTAATCAGGGAGCATTTAATATTGTTCAGGGTAGCAATCACTGGTTCCACATCCAGAAACCAGTTCTTCCTATTCGTGTATTCTAGGGAGAAAACTAGAGGAACTGCGGGAAACAAACATGATATTTCTGTTTGTATACATGACATTTTATGCACTTGCCTAAATAAAGGACTTTGCTTTTCTCCAAAACCATTTTTACTATGATTTGCTTGGTTTATTGCAAAGAAATTCCACACCACTTTGTCCGGATATGACTGGATGAAAGGGGAAATATCCGGTTTTGTTTTGGCTAACTCAATCCCAGATATTGCCATAGCCCCTGTGTTTGTGTTTTCTGGATATTATCAATGGTCATTATTGTTTTGAACGTTTTTTTTTTAATCAGGGAGCATTTAATTTTGTACAGGGAAACAATCACTGGTTCCACATGCAGAAACCAGTTTTTCTTATTCGTGTATTCTAGGGAGAAAACTAGAGGAACTGCGGCAAACAAACATGATATTTCTGTTAGTATACATGACATTTTATGCACTTGCCTAAAGAAAGGACTTTGCTTTTCTCCAAAACCATTTTACTATGATATGCTTGGTCTATTGCATATAAATTCCACACCACTTTGTCCGGATATGACTGGATGAAAGGGGAAATATCCGCTTTTTTTTGGCTAACTCAATCACAGATATTGCGACAGCCTCTGTGTTTTTGTTTTCTGGATATTATCAAAGGACTTTATTGTTTTGAATGTTTTTTATCAGGGAACATTTAATTTTGTACTGGGAAACTCTAGTTGGTTCCACATGGAGATACCAGCTCTACACATTCGTATTTTCTAGGAGAAAGCTAGAAGAACTGCAGCAAACAAACATGATATTTCTATTTGTATACATGACATTTTATGCACTTGTCCAACGAAAAGACTTTGCTTTTCTCCAAAACCATTTTACTATGATTTGCTTGGTCTATTGCATACAAAGTCCACACCAATTTGTCCGGATATGACTGCATGAAACCGGAAATATCCGGTTTTGTTTTGGCTAACTCAATCCCAGATTGCCACAGCCTCTGTTTTTGTGTTTTCTGGATATTATCAATGACCATTATTGTTTTGAAAGTTTTTTTTTTTATCAGGGAACATTTAATTTTATACTGGGTAACACTCAGTGGTTCCACATGGAGACACCAGCTCTACGCATACGTATTTTCTAAGCGAGAAACTAGAGGAACTGCGGCAAACAAACATGATATTTCTGTTTGTATACATGACATTTTATGCACTTGCCTAAAGAAAGGAGTTTGCTTTTCTCCAAAACCATTTTTACTATGATTTGCTTGGTCTATTGCATACAAATTCCACTCCACTTTGTCCGGATATGACTGCATGAAACCGGAAATATCCGGTTTTGTTTTGGCTAACTCAATCCCAGATATTGCCACAGCCCCTGTGTTTGTGTTTTCTGGATATTATCAAAGGACTTTATTGTTTTGAAAGATTTTTTTTTATCAGGGAACATTTAATTTTGTACTGGGAAACCCTCAGTGGTTCCACATGGAGAAACCAGCTCTAAACATTTGTAATTTATACGGAGAATGCTACAGGAACTGCAGCAAACAAACATGATATTTCTGTTTGTATACATGACATTTTATGCACCTGCCTAATGAAATGAATTTGCTTTTCTCCAAAACCATTTTTACTATGATTTGCTTGGTCTATTGCATACAAATTCCACACCACTTTGTCCGGATATGACTGGATGAAAGGGGAAATATCCGCTTTTGTTTTGGCTAACTCAATCACAGATATTGCGACAGCCTCTGTGTTAGTGTTTTCTGGATATTATCAAAGGACTTTATTGTTTTGAATGTTTTTTATCAGGGAACATTTAATTTTGTACTGGGAAACCCTCAGTGGTTCCACATGGAGAAACCAGCTCTACACATTCGTATTTTCTAGGAGAAAGCTAGAAGAACTGCGGCAAACAAACATGATATTTCTGTATATACATGACATTTTATGCACTTGCCTAAAGAAAGGAGTTTGCTTTTCTCCAAAACCATTTTTACTATGATTTGCTTGGTCTATTGCATACAAATTCCACACCACTTTTTCCGGATATGACTGCATGAAACCGGAAATATCCGGTTTTGTTTTGGCTAACTCAATCCCAGATATTGCCACAGCCTCTGTGTTTGTGTTTTCTGGATATTACCAATGGTCATAACTGTTTTGAACGTTTTTTTTTTTAATCAGGGAGCATTTAATTTTGTACAGGGAAACAATCACTGGTTCCACATGCAGAAACCAGTTCATCCTATTCGTGTATTCTAGGGAGAAAACTAGAGGAACTGCGGCAAGCAAACATGATATTTCTGTTTGTATACATGACATTTTATGCACTTGCCTAAAGAAAGGAGTTTGCTTTTCTCCAAAACCATTTTTACTATGATTTGCTTGGTCTATTGCATATAAATTCCACACCACTTTGTCCGGATATGACTGGATGAAAGGGGAAATATCCGCTTTTGTTTTGGCTAACTCAATCACAGATATTGCGACAGCCTCTATGTTAGTGTTTTCTGGATATTATCAAAGGACTTTATTGTTTTGAATGTTTTTTATCAGGGAACATTTAATTTTGTACTGGGAAACTCTAGTTGGTTCCACATGGAGACACCAGCTCTACACATTCGTATTTTCTAGGAGAAAGCTAGAAGAGCTGCAGGAAACAAACATGATATTTCTATTTGTATACTTGACATTTTATGCACTTGTCCAACGAAAAGACTTTGCTTTTCTCCAAAACCATTTTACTATGATTTGCTTGGTCTATTGCACACAAATTCCACACCACTTTGTCCGGATATGACTGGATGAAAGGGGAAATATCCGCTTTTGTTTTGGCTAACTCAATCACAGATATTGCGAAAGCCTCTGTGTTTCTGTTTTCTGGATATTATCAAAGGACTTTATTGTTTTGAATGTTTTTTATCAGGAAATATTTAATTTTGTACTGGGAAACTCTAATTGGTTCCACATGGAGATACCAGCTCTACACATTCGTATTTTCTAGGAGAAAGATAGAAGAACTGCGGCAAACAAACATGATATTTCTATTTGTATACATGACATTTTATGCACTTGTCCAACGAAAAGACTTTGCTTTTCTCCAAAACCATTTTTACTATGATTTGCTTGGTCTATTGCATACAAATTCCACACCACTTTGTCCGGATATGACTGCATGCAACTGGAAATATCCGGTTTTGTTTTGGCTAACTCAATCCCAGATTGCCACAGCCTCTGTTTTTGTGTTTTCTGGATATTATCAATGACCATTATTGTTTTGAAAGTTTTTTTTTTATCAGGGAACATTTAATTTTGTACTGGGAAACACTCAGTGGTTCCACATGGAGACACCAGCTCTACGTATACGTATTTTCTAAGCGAGAAACTAGAGGAACTGCGGCAAACAAACATGATATTTCTGTTTGTATACATGACATTTTATGCACTTGCCTAAAGAAAGGAGTTTGCTTTTCTCCAAAACCATTTTTACTATGATTTGCTTGGTCTATTGCATACAAATTCCACTCCACTTTGTCTGGATATGACTGCATGAAACCAGAAATATCCGGTTTTGTTTTGGCTAACTCAATCCCAGATATTGCCACAGCCCCTGTGTTTGTGTTTTCTGGATATTATCAAAGGACTTTATTGTTTTGAAAGATTTTTTTTTATCAGGGAACATTTAATTTTGTACTGGGAAACGCTCAGTGGTTCCACATGGAGAAACCAGCTCTAAACATTTGTAATTTATACGGAGAATGCTACAGGAACTGCAGCAAACAAACATGATATTTCTGTTTGTATACATGACATTTTATGCACCTGCCTAATGAAATGAATTTGCTTTTCTCCAAAACCATTTTTACTATGATTTGCTTGGTCTATTGCATACAAATTCCACACCACTTTGTCCGGGTATGACTGGATGAAAGGGGAAATATCCGCTTTTGTTTTGGCTAACTCAATCACAGATATTGCGACAGCCTCTGTGTTAGTGTTTTCTGGATATTATCAAAGGACTTCATTGTTTTGAATGTTTTTTATCAGGGAACATTGAATTTTATACTGGGAAACTCTAATTGGTTCCACATGGAGAAACCAGCTCTACACATTCGTATTTTCTAGGAGAAAGCTAGAAGAACTGCGGCAAACAAACATGATATTTCTGTATGTATACATGACATTTTATGCACTTGCCTAAAGAAAGGAGTTTGCTTTTCTCCAAAACCATTTTTACTATGATTTGCTTGGTCTATTGCATACAAATTCCACACCACTTTGTCCGGATATGACTGCATGAAACCGGAAATATCCGGTTTTGTTTTGGCTAACTCAATCCCAGATATTGCCACAGCCCTGTGTTTGTGTTTTCTGGATATTATCAATAGCCATTATTGTTTGGAACTTTTTTTTTTTAATCAGGGAGCATTTAATTTTGTACAGGGAAAGAATCACTGGTTCCACATGCAGAAACCAGTTCTTCCTATTCATGTATTCTTGGGAGAAAACTAGAGGATCTGCGCAAGCAAACATGATATTTCTGTTTGTATACATGACATTTTATGCACTTGCCTAAAGAAAGGAGTTTGCTTTTCTCCAAAACCATTTTTACTATGATTTGCTTGGTCTATTGCATACAAATTCCACACCACTTTGTCCGGATATGACTGCATGAACCCGGAAATATCCGGTTTTGTTTTGGCTAACTCAATACCAGATATTGCCACAGCCTCTGTGTTTGTGTTTTCTGGATATTATCAAAGGACTTTAGTGTTTTGAATGTTTTTTATCGGGGAACATTTAATTTTGTACTGGGAAACTCTAATTGGTTCCACATTGAGACACAAGCTCTACACATTCGTATTTTCTAAGAGAAAGCTAGAAGAACTGCGGCAAACAAACATGATATTTCTGTTTGTATACATGACATTTTATGCACTTGCCTAAAGAAAGGACTTTGCTTCTCTCCAAAACCATTTTTACTGTGATTTGCTTGGTCGATTGCATACAAATTCCACACCACTTTGTCCGGATATGACTGCATGAAACCGGAAATATCCGGTTTTGTTTTGGCTAACTAAATCCCAGATTGCCACAGCCTCTGTTTTTGTGTTTTCTGGATATTATCAATGGTCTTTATTGTTTGGAATTTTTTTTTTAATCAGGGAGCATTTAATTCTGTACAGGGAAACAATCACTGGATCCACAGGCAGAAACCAGTTCTTCCTATTCGGGTATTCTAGGGAGAAATCTAGAGGAACTGCGGCAAACTAACATGATTTTTCTGTTTGTATACATGACATTTTATGCACTTGCCTGAAGAAAGGAGTTTGCTTTTCTCCAAAACCATTTTTACTATGATTTGCTTGGTCTATTGCATACAAATTAAACACCACTTTGTCCGGATATGACTGGATGAAAGGGGAAATATCCGCTTTTGTTTTGGCTAACTCAATCACAGATATTGCGACAGCCTCTGTGTTTGTGTTTTCTGGATATTATCAATGGTCATTATTGTTTGGAACGTTTTTTTTTAATCAGGAAGCATTTAATTTTGTACAGGGAAACAATCACTGGTTCCTCATGCAGAAACCAGTTCTTCCTATTCGTGTATTCTTGGGAGAAAACTAGAGGAACTGCGGCAAGCAAACATGATATTTCTGTTTGTATACATGACATTTTATGCACTTGCCTAAAGAAAGGAGTTTGCTTTTCTCCAAAACCATTTTTACTATGATTTGCTTGGTCTATTGCATACAAATTCCAGACCTTTTTGTCCGGATATGACTGCATGAAACAGGAAATATCCGGTTTTGTTTTGGCTATCTCAATCCCAGATATTGCCACAGCCCCTGTGTTTGTGTTTTCTGGATATTATCAAAGGACTTTATTGTTTTGAAACATTTTTTTTTTATCAGGGAACATTTAATTTTGTACTGGGAAACACTCAGTGGTTCCACATGGAGACACCAGTTCTACGCATACGTATTTTCTAAGCGAGAAACTAGAGGAACTGCGGCAAACAAACATGATATTTCTGTTTGTATACATGACATTTTATGTACTTGCCTGAAGAAAGGAGTTTGCTTTTCTCCAAAACCATTTTTACTATGATTTGCTTGGTCTATTGCATACAAATTCCACACCACTTTGTCCGGATATGACTGGAGGAAAGGGGAAATATCCGGTTTTGTTTTGGTTAACTCAATCCCAGATATTGCCATAGCCCCTGTGTTTCTGTTTTCTGGATATTATCAATTGTCATTATTGTTTTGAACGTTTTTTTTTTAATCAGGGAGCATTTAATTTTGTACAGGGAAACAATCACTGGTTCCACATGCAGAAACCAGTTTTTCTTATTCTTGTATTCTAGGGAGAAATCTAGAGGAACTGCGGCAAACAAACATGATATTTCTGTTTGTATACATGACATTTTATGCACTTGCCTAAAGAAAGGACTTTGCTTTTCTCCAAAACCATTTTACTATGATTTGCTTGGTCTATTGCATACAAATTCCACACCACTTTGTCCGGATATGACTGGATGAAAGGGGAAATATCCGCTTTTGTTTTGGCTAACTCAATCACAGATATTGCCACAGCCTCTGTGTTTCTGTTTTCTGGATATTATCAAAGGACTTTATTGTTTTGAATGTTTTTTATCAGGGAACATTTAATTTTCTACTGGGAAACTCTAGTTGGTTCCACATGGAGACACCAGCTCTACACATTCGTATTTTCTATGAGAAAGCTAGAAGAACTGCGGCAAACAAACATGATATTTCTGTTTGTATACATGACATTTTATGCACTTGTCCAACGAAAAGACTTTGCTTTTCTCCAAAACCATTTTTACTATGATTTGCTTGGTCTATTGCATACAAATTCCATACCACTTTGTCCGGATATGACTGCATGAAACTGGAAATATCCGGTTTTGTTTTGGCTAACTCAATCCCAGATTGCCACAGCGTCTGTGTTTGTGTTTTCTGGATATTATCAATGACCATTATTGTTTTGAAAGTTTTTTTTTTTATCAGGGAACATTTAATTTTGTACTGGGAAACACTCAGTGGTTCCACATGGAGAAACCAGCTCTACGCATACGTATTTTCTAAGCGAGAAACTAGAGGAACTGCGGGAAACAAACATGTTATTTCTGTTTGTATACATGACATTTTATGCACTTGCCTAAAGAAAGGAGTTTGCTTTTCTCCAAAACCATTTTTACTATGATTTGCTTGGTCTATTGCAAAGAAATTCCACTGCACTTTGTCCGGATATGACTGCATGAAACCGGAAATATCCGGTTTTGTTTTGGCTAACTCAATCCCAGATATTGCCATAGCCCCTGTGTTTGTGTTTTCTGGATATTATCAAAGGACTTTATTGTATTGAAACATTTTTTTTTATCACGAAACATTTAATTTTGTACTGGGAAACCCTCAGTGGTTCCACATGGAGAATCCAGCTCTAAACATTTGTAATTTATACGGAGAATGCTAGAGGAACTGCAGCAAACAAACATGATATTTCTGTTTGTATACATGACATTTTATGTACCTGCCTAATTAAATGACTTTGCTTTTCTCCAAAACCATTTTTACTATGATTTGCTTGGTCTATTGCATACAAATTAAACACCACTTTGTCCGGATATGACTGGATGAAAGGGGAAATATCCGCTTTTGTTTTGGCTAACTCAATCACAGATATTGCGACAGCCTCTGTGTTTCTGTTTTCTGGATATTATCAAAGGACTTCATTGTTTTGAATGTTTTTTATCAGGGAACATTTAATTTTGTACTGGGAAACTCTAATTGGTTCCACATGGAGACACCAGCTCTACACATTCGTATTTTCTAGGAGAAAGCTAGAAGAACTGCGGCAAACAAACATGATATTTCTGTATGTATACATGACATTTTATGCACTTGCCTAAAGAAAGGAGTTTGCTTTTCTCCAAAACCATTTTTACTATGATTTGCTTGGTCTATTGCATACAAATTCCACACCACTTTGTCCAGATATGACAGCATGAAACCGGAAATATCCGGTTTTATTTTGGTTAACTCAATCCCAGATATTGCCACAGCCCCTGTGTTTGTGTTTTCTGGATAATACCAATGGTCATTACTGTTTTGAACGTTTTTTTTTAATCAGGGAGCATTTAATTTTGTACAGGGAAACAATCACTGGTTCCACATGCAGAAACCAGTTCTTCCTATTCGTGTATTCTAGGGAGAAAACTAGAGGAACTGCGGCAAGCAAACATGATATTTCTGTTTGTATACATGACATTTTATGCACTTGCCTAAAGAAAGGAGTTTGCTTTTCTCCAAAACCATTTTTACTATGATTTGCTTGGTCTATTGCATACAAATTAAACACCACTTTGTCCGGATATGACTGGATGAAAGGGGAAATATCCGCTTTTGTTTTGGCTAACTCAATCACAGATATTGCGACAGCCTCTGTGTTTGTGTTTTCTGGATATTATCAATGGTCATTATTGTTTGGAACGTTTTTTTTTAATCAGGAAGCATTTAATTTTGTACAGGGAAACAATCACTGGTTCCTCATGCAGAAACCAGTTCTATCTATTCGTGTATTCTTGGGAGAAAACTAGAGGAACTGCGGCAAGCAAACATGATATTTCTGTTTGTATACATGACATTTTATGCACTTGCCTAAAGAAAGGAGTTTGCTTTTCTCCAAAACCATTTTTACTATGATTTGCTTGGTCTATTGCATACAAATTCCAGACCTTTTTGTCCGGATATGACTGCATGAAACAGGAAATATCCGGTTTTGTTTTGGCTATCTCAATCCCAGATATTGCCACAGCCCCTGTGTTTGTGTTTTCTGGATATTATCAAAGGACTTTATTGTTTTGAAACATTTTTTTTTATCAGGGAACATTTAATTTTGTACTGGGAAACACTCAGTGGTTCCACATGGAGAAACCAGCTCTAAACAT
This sequence comes from Lepus europaeus, assembly GCF_033115175.1. Classification (NCBI taxonomy): domain Eukaryota; kingdom Metazoa; phylum Chordata; class Mammalia; order Lagomorpha; family Leporidae; genus Lepus; species Lepus europaeus. Next base: position 169,111 of record NW_026909118.1, read on the forward strand.
TTGTAAATTATACGGAGAATGCTAGAGGAACTGCAGCAAACAAACATGATAATTCTGTTTGTATACATGACATTTTATGCACCTGCCTAATGAAATGAGTTTGCTTTTCTCCAAAACCATTTTTACTATGATTTGCTTGGTCTATTGCATACAAACTAAACACCACTTTGTCCGGATATGACTGGATGAAAGGGGAAATATCCGCTTTTGTTTTGGCTAACTCAATCACAGATATTGCGACAGCCTCTGTGTTTGTGTTTTCTGGATATTATCAAAGGACTTTATTGTTCTGAATGTTTTTTATCAGGGAACATTTAATTTTGTACTGGGAAACTCTAATTGGTCCCACATGGAGACACCAGCTCTACACATTCGTATTTTCTGGGAGAAAGCTAGAAGAACTGCGGAAAACAAACATGATATTTCTGTTTGTATACATGACATTTTATGCACTTGCCTAAAGAAAGGAGTTTGCTTTTCTCCAAAACCATTTTTACTATGATTTGCTTGGTCTATTGCATACAAATTCCACACCACTTTGTCCGGATATGACTGCATGAACCCGGAAATATCCGGTTTTGTTTTGGCTAACTCAATACCAGATATTGCCACAGCCTCTGTGTTTGTGTTTTCTGGATATTATCAAAGGACTTTAGTGTTTTGAATGTTTTTTATCGGGGAACATTTAATTTTGTACTGGGAAACTCTAATTGGTTCCACATTGAGACACAAGCTCTACACATTCGTATTTTCTAGGAGAAAGCTAGAAGAACTGCGGCAAACAAACATGATATTTCTGTTTGTATACATGACATTTTATGCACTTGCCTAAAGAAAGGACTTTGCTTCTCTCCAAAACCATTTTTACTGTGATTTGCTTGGTCGATTGCATACAAATTCCACACCACTTTGTCCGGATATGACTGCATGAAACCGGAAATATCCGGTTTTGTTTTGGCTAACTAAATCCCAGATTGCCACAGCCTCTGTTTTTGTGTTTTCTGGATATTATCAATGGTCTTTATTGTTTGGAATTTTTTTTTAATCAGGGAGCATTTAATTCTGTACAGGGAAACAATCACTGGATCCACATGCAGAAACCAGTTCTTCCTATTCGGGTATTCTAGGGAGAAATCTAGAGGAACTGCGGCAAACAAACATGATTTTTCTGTTTGTATACATGACATTTTATGCACTTGCCTGAAGAAAGGAGTTTGCTTTTCTCCAAAACCATTTTTACTATGATTTGCTTGGTCTATTGCATACAAATTCCAGACCTTTTTGTCCGGATATGACTGCATGAAACAGGAAATATCCTGTTTTGTTTTGGCTATCTCAATCCCAGATATTGCCACAGCCCCTGTGTTTGTGTTTTCTGGATATTATCAAAGGACTTTATTGTTTTGAAACATTTTTTTTATCAGGGAACATTTAATTTTGTACTGGGAAACACTCAGTGGTTCCACATGGAGAAACCAGCTCTAAACATTTGTAAATTATACGGAGAATGCTAGAGGAACTGCAGCAAACAAACATGATAATTCTGTTTGTATACATGACATTTTATGCACCTGCCTAATGAAATGAGTTTGCTTTTCTCCAAAACCATTTTTACTATGATTTGCTTGGTCTATTGCATACAAACTAAACACCACTTTGTCCGGATATGACTGGATGAAAGGGGAAATATCCGCTTTTGTTTTGGCTAACTCAATCACAGATATTGCGACAGCCTCTGTGTTTGTGTTTTCTGGATATTATCAAAGGACTTTATTGTTCTGAATGTTTTTTATCAGGGAACATTTAATTTTGTACTGGGAAACTCTAATTGGTCCCACATGGAGACACCAGCTCTACACATTCGTATTTTCTGGGAGAAAGCTAGAAGAACTGCGGAAAACAAACATGATATTTCTGTTTGTATACATGACATTTTATGCACTTGCCTAAAGAAAGGAGTTTGCTTTTCTCCAAAACCATTTTTACTATGATTTGCTTGGTCTATTGCATACAAATTCCACACCACTTTGTCCGGATATGACTGCATGAACCCGGAAATATCCGGTTTTGTTTTGGCTAACTCAATACCAGATATTGCCACAGCCTCTGTGTTTGTGTTTTCTGGATATTATCAAAGGACTTTAGTGTTTTGAATGTTTTTTATCGGGGAACATTTAATTTTGTACTGGGAAACTCTAATTGGTTCCACATTGAGACACAAGCTCTACACATTCGTATTTTCTAGGAGAAAGCTAGAAGAACTGCGGCAAACAAACATGATATTTCTGTTTGTATACATGACATTTTATGCACTTGCCTAAAGAAAGGACTTTGCTTCTCTCCAAAACCATTTTTACTGTGATTTGCTTGGTCGATTGCATACAAATTCCACACCACTTTGTCCGGATATGACTGCATGAAACCGGAAATATCCGGTTTTGTTTTGGCTAACTAAATCCCAGATTGCCACAGCCTCTGTTTTTGTGTTTTCTGGATATTATCAATGGTCTTTATTGTTTGGAATTTTTTTTAATCAGGGAGCATTTAATTCTGTACAGGGAAACAATCACTGGATCCACATGCAGAAACCAGTTCTTCCTATTCGGGTATTCTAGGGAGAAATCTAGAGGAACTGCGGCAAACAAACATGATTTTTCTGTTTGTATACATGACATTTTATGCACTTGCCTGAAGAAAGGAGTTTGCTTTTCTCCAAAACCATTTTTACTATGATTTGCTTGGTCTATTGCATACAAATTCCACACCACTTTGTCCGGATATGACTGCATGAAACCGGAAATATCCGGTTTTGTTTTGGCTAACTCAATCCCAGATTGCCACAGCCTCTGTTTTTGTGTTTTCTGGATATTATCAATGGTCATTATTGTTTTGAATTTTTTTTTATCAGGGAACATTTAATTTTGTACTGGGAAACACTCAGTGGTTCCACATGGAGACACCAGCTCTACACATTCGTATTTTCTAAGCGAGAAACTAGAGGAACTGCGGCAAACAAACATGATTTTTCTCTTTGTATACATGACATTTTATGCACTTGCCTGAAGAAAGGAGTTTGCTTTTCTCCAAAACCATTTTTACTATGATTTGCTTGGTCTATTGCATACAAATTCCAGACCACTTTGTCCGGATATGACTGCATGAAACAGGAAATATCCGGTTTTGTTTTGGCTAACTCAATCCCAGATATTGCCCCAGCCCCTGTGTTTGTGTTTTCTGGATATTATCAAAGGACTTTATTGTTTTGAAACATTTTTTTTATCAGGGAACATTTAATTTTGTACTGGGAAACACTCAGTGGTTCCACATGGAGAAACCAGCTCTAAACATTTGTAAATTATACGGAGAATGCTAGAGGAACTGCAGCAAACAAACATGATAATTCTGTTTGTATACATGACATTTTATGCACCTGCCTAATGAAATGACTTTGCTTTTCTCCAAAACCATTTTTACTATGATTTGCTTGGTCTATTGCATACAAATTCCACACCACTTTGTCCGGATATGACTGGATGAAAGGGGAAATATCCGCTTTTGTTTTGGCTAACTCAATCACAGATATTGCCACAGCCTCTGTGTTTCTGTTTTCTGGATATTATCAAAGGACTTTATTGTTTTGAATGTTTTTTATCAGGGAACATTTAATTTTGTACTGGGAAACTCTAATTGGTTCCACATGGAGACACCAGCTCTACACATTCGTATTTTCTAGGAGAAAGCTAGAAGAACTGCGGCAAACAAACATGATATTTCTGTTTGTATACATGACATTTTATGCACTTGCCTAAAGAAAGGAGTTTGCTTTTCTCCAAAACCATTTTTACTATGATTTGCTTGGTCTATTGCATACAAATTCCACACCACTTTGTCCGGTTATGACTGCATGAAACTGGAAATATCCGGTTTTGTTTTGGCTAACTCAATCCCAGATATTGCCACAGCCCCTGTGTTTGTGTTTTCTGGATATTATCAATTGTCTTTATTGTTTGGAACGTTTTTTTTTTAATCAGGGAGCATTTAACTTTGTAGAGGGAAACAATCACTGGATCCACATGCAGAAACCAGTTCTTCCTATTCGTTTATTCTTGGGAGAAAACTAGAGGAACTGCGGCAAGCAAACATGATATTTCTGTTTGTATACATGACATTTTATGCACTTGCCTAAAGAAAGGAGTTTGCTTTTCTCCAAAACCATTTTTACTATGATTTGACTGGTCTATTGCATAGAAATTCCACACCACTTTGTCCGGGTATCACTGCATGAAACCGGAAATATCCGGTTTTGTTTTGGCTAACTCAATCACAGATATTGCCACAGCCTCTGTGTTTGTGTTTTCTGGATATTATAAAAAGACTTTATTGTTTTGAATTTTTTTTTATCAGGGAACATTTAATTTTGTACTGGGAATCCCTAATTTGTTCCACATGGAGACACCAGCTCTACACATTCGTATTTTCTAAGCGAGAAACTAGAGGAACTGCGGCAAACAAACCTGATATTTCTGTTTGTATACATGACATTTTATGCACTTGCCTAAAGAAAGGAGTTTGCTTTTCTCCAAAACCATTTTTACTATGATTTGCTTGGTCTATTGCATAGAAATTCCACACCACTTTTTCCGGGTATGACTGCATGAAACCGGAAATATCCGGTTTTGTTTTAGCTAACTCAATCCCAGATTGCCACAGCGTCTGTGTTTGTGTTTTCTGGATATTATCAATGACCATTATTGTTTTGAAAGTTTTTTTTTTTATCAGGGAACATTTAATTTTGTACTGGGAAACCCTCAGTGGTTCCACCTGGAGAAACCAGCTCTAAACATTTGTAATTTATAAGGAGAATGCTAGAGGAACTGCAGCAAAAAAACATGATATTTCTGTTTGTATACATGACATTTTATGCACCTGCCTAATGAAATGAATTTGCTTTTCTCCAAAACCATTTTTACTATGATTTGCTTGGTCTATTGCATACAAATTCCACACCACTTTGTCCAGATATGACTGGATGAAAGGGGAAATATCCGGTTTTGTTTTGGTTCACTCAATCACAGATATTGCGACAGCCTCTGTGTTTGTGTTTTCAGGATATTATCAAAGGACTTCATTGTTTTGAATGTTTTTTATCAGGGAACATTTAATTTTATACTGGGAAACTCGAATTGGTTCCACATGGAGACACCAGCTCTACACATTCGTATTTTCTAGGAGAAAGCTAGAAGAACTGCGGCAAACAAACATGATATTTCTGTTTGTATACATGACATTTTATGCACTTGCCTAAAGAAAGGAGTTTGCTTTTCTCCAAAACCAATTTTACTATGATTTGCTTGGTCTATTGCATAGAAATTCCACACCACTTTGTCCGGATATGACTGCATGAAACCGGAAATATCCGGTTTTGTTTTGGTTCACTCAATCCCAGATATTGCCACAGCCTCTGTGTTTGTGTTTTCTGGATAATACCAATGGTCATTACTGCTTTCAACGATTTTTTTTAATCAGGGAGCATTTAATTTTGTACAGGGAAACAATCACTGGTTCCACATGCAGAAACCAGTTTATCCTATTCGTGTATTCTAGGGAGAAAACTAGAGGAACTGCGGCAAGCAAACATGATATTTCTGTCTGTATACATGACATTTTATGCACTTGCCTAAAGAAAGGAGTTTGCTTTTCTCCAAAACCATTTTTACTATGATTTGCTTGGTCTATTGCATACAAATTCCACACCACTTTGTCCGGATAGGACTGCATGAAACCGGAAATATCCGGTTTTCTTTTGGCTAACTCAATCCCAGATATTGCCACAGCCCTGTGTTTGTGTTTTCTGGATATTATCAATGGTCATTATTGTTTGGAACGTTTTTTTTTAATCAGGGAGCATTTAATTTTGTACAGGGAAACAATCACTGGTTCCACATGCAGAAACCAGTTCTTCCTATTCGTGTATTGTTGGGAGAAAACTAGAGGAACTGCGGCAAGCAAACATGATATTTCTGTTTGTATACATTACAATTTATGTACTTGCCTAAAGAAAGGAGTTTGCTTTTCTCCAAAACCATTTTTACTATGATTTGCTTGGTCTATTGCATACAAATTCCAGACCACTTTGTCCGGATATGACTGCATGAAACAGGAAATATCCGGTTTTGTTTTGGCTAACTCAATCCCAGATATTGCCACAGCCCCTGTGTTTGTGTTTTCTGGATATTATCAAAGGACTTTATTGTTTTGAATGTTTTTTATCAGGGAACATTTAATTTTGTACTGGGAAAATCTAATTGGTTCCACATGGAGACACCAACTCTACACATTCGTATTTTCTAGGAGAATGCTAGAAGAACTGCGGCAAGCAAACATGATATTTCTGTTTGTATACATGACATTTTATGCACTTGTCCAACGAAAGACTTTGCTTTTCTCCAAAACCATTTTTACTATGATTTGCTTGGTCTATTGCATACAAATTCCACACCACTTTGTCCGGATATGACTGCATGAAACCGGAAATATCCGGTTTTGTTTTGGCTAACTCAATCCCAGATTGCCACAGCCTCTGTGTTTGTGTTTTCTGGATATTACTAATGGTCATTATTGTTTTGAATGTTTTTTTTTAATCAGTGACCATTTAAATTTGTGCAGGGAAACAATCACTAGTTCCACATGCAGAAACCAGTTCTTCCTATTCGTGTATTCTAGGGAGAAAACTAGAGGAACTGCGGCAAACAAACATGATATCTCTGTTTGTATACATGACATTTTATGCACTTGTCCAACGAAAAGACTTTGCTTTTCTCCAAAACCATTTTTACTATGATTTGCTTGGTCTATTGCATACAAATTCCACACCACTTTGTCCGGATATGACTGGATGAAAGGGGAAATATCCGTTTTGTTTTGGCTAACTCAGTCACAGATATTGCGACAGCCTCTGTGTTTGTGTTTTCTGGATATTATCAAAGGACTTTATTGTTTTGAACGTTTTTTTTAATCAGGGAGCATTTAATTTTGTACAGGGAAACAATCACTGGTTCCACATGCAGAAACCAGTTCTTCCTATTCGTGTATTCTAGGGAGAAAACTAGAGGAACTGCGGCAAGCAAACATGATATTTCTGTTTGTATACATGACATTTTATGCACTTCCCTAAAGAAAGGACTTTGCTTTTCTCCAAAACCATATTTACTGTGATTTTCTCGGTTCATTGCATAGGAATTCCAGAACACTTTGTCCGGATATGACTGCATGAAACCGGAAATATCCGGTTTTGTTTTGGCTAACTCAATCCCAGATATTGCCACAGCCCCTGTGTTTGGGTTTTCTGGATATTATCAATGGTCATTATTGTTTTGAACGTTTTTTTTTAATCAGGGAGCATTTAATTTTCTACTGGGAAACAATCACTGGTTCCACATGCAGAAACCAGTTCTTCCTATTCGTGTATTCTAGGGAGAAAACTAGAGGAACTGCAGCAAACAAACATGATATTTCTGTTTGTATACATGACATTTTATGCACTTGCCTAATGAAATGACTTTGCTTTTCTCCAAAACCATTTTTACTATCATTTGCTTGGTCTATTGCACACAAATTCCACACCACTTTGTCCGGATATGACTGGATGAAAGGGGAAATATCCGCTTTTGTTTTGGCTAACTCAATCACAGATATTGCGACAGCCTCTGTGTTTCTGTTTTCTGGATATTATCAAAGGACTTCATTGTTTTGAATGTTTTTTTATCAGGGAACATTTAATTTTGTACTGGAAAACACTCAGTGGTTCCACATGGAGACACCAGCTCTACACATTCGTATTTTCTAGGAGAAAGCTAGAAGAACTGCGGCAAACAAACATGATATTTCTGTTTGTATACATGGCATTTTATGCACTTGTCCAACGAAAAGACTTTGCTTTTCTCCAAAACCATTTTTACTATGATTTGCTTGGTCTATTGCATACAAATTCCACACCACTTTGTCCGGATATGACTGCATGAAACCGGAAATATCCGGTTTTGTTTTGGCTAACTCAATCCCAGATTGCCACAGCCTCTGTGTTTGTGTTTTCTGGATATTACCAATGGTCATTATTGTTTTGAATGGTTTTTTTTTTCATCAGTGTGCATTTTTTTTTGCACAGGGAAAGAATCACTAGTTCCACATGCAGAAACCAGTTCTTCCTATTCGTGTATTCTAGGGAGAAAACTAGAGGAACTGCGGCAAACAAACATGATATTTCTGTTTGTATACATGACATTTTATGCACTTGCCTAAAGAAAGGATTTTGCTTTTCTCCAAAACCATTTTTACTATGATTTGCTTGGTCTATTGCATAAAAATTCCACACCACTTTGCCCGGATATGACTGCATGAAACCGGAAATATCCGGTTTTGTTTTGGCTAACTCAATCACAGATATTGCCACAGCCTCTGTGTTTGTGTTTTCTGGATATTATCAATGATCATTATTATTTTGAAAGTTTTTTTTTTCAGGGAATATTTAATTTTGTACTGGGAAACACTCAGTGTTTCCATGTGGAGACACCAGCTCTACGCATTCGTATTTTCTAAGCGAGAAACTAGAGGAACTTCGGCAAACAAACATGATATTTCTGTTTGTATACATGACATTTTATGCACTTGCCTAAAGAAAGGACTTTGCTTTTCTCCAAAACCATTTTTACTATGATTTGCTTGGTCTATTGCATACAAATTCCACACCACTTTGCCCGGATATGACTGCATGAAACCGGAAATATCCGGTTTTGTTTTGGCTAACTCAATCCCAGATATTGCCATAGCCCCTGTGTTTGTGTTTTCTGGATATTATCAAAGGACTTTATTGTTTTGAAACATTTTTTTTCATCAGTGAACATTTAATTTTGTACTGGGAAACCCTCAGTGGTTCCACATGGAGAAACCAGCTCTAAACATATGTAAATTATACGGAGAATGCAAGAGGAACTGCAGCAAAAAAACATGATATTTCTGTATGTATACATGACATTTTATGCACCTGCCTAATGAAATGACTTTGCTTTTCTCCAAAACCATTTTACTATGATTTGCTTGGTCTATTGCATACAAATTCCACACCACTTTGTCCGGATATGACTGCATAAAACCGGAAATGTCCGGTTTTGTTTTGGCTAACTCAATCACAGGTATTGCGACAGCATCTGTGTTTGTGTTTTTTGATATTATCAAAGGACTTTATTGTTTTGAATGTTTTTTATCAGGGAACATTTAATTTTGTACTGGGAAACTCTAATTGGTTCCACATGGAGACACCAGCTCTACACATTCGTATTTTCTAGGAGAAAGCTAGAAGAACTGCGGCAAACAAACATGATATTTCTGTTTGTATACATGACATTTTATGCACTTGCCTAAAGAAAGGACTTTGCTTTTCACAAAACCATTTTTACTATGATTTGCTTGGTCTATTGCATACAAATTCCACACCACTTTGTCCGGATATGACTGCATGAAACCGGAAATATCCGGTTTTGTTTTGGCTAACTCAATCCCAGATTGCCACAGCCTCTCTGTTTGTGTTTTCTGGATATTACCAATGGTCATTATTGTTTTGAATGTTTTTTTTAATCAGTGTGCATTTAATTTTGCACAGGGAAAGAATCACTGGTTCCACATGCAGAAACCAGTTCTATCTATTCGTGTATTCTAGGGAAAAAACTAGAGGAACTGCGGCAAACAAACATGATATTTCTGTTTGTATACATGACATTTTATGCACTTGCCTAAAGAAAGGAGTTTGCTTTTCTCCAAAACCATTTTTACTATGATTTGCTTGGTCTATTGCATACAAATTCCACACCACTTTTTCCGGATATGACTGCATGAAACCGGAAATATCCGGTTTTGTTTTGGCTAACTCAATCCCAGATATTGCCACAGCCCCAGTGTTTGTGTTTTCTGGATATTATCAATGGTCATTATTGTTTGGAACGTTTTTTTTTAAATCAGGGAGCATTTAATTTTCCACTGGGAAACAATCACTGGTTCCAAATGCAGAAACCAGTTCTTCCTATTCGTGTATTCTAGGGAGAAAACTAGAGGAACTGCGGCAAGCAAACATGATATTTCTGTTTGTATACATGACATTTTATGCACTTGTCCAACGAAAAGACTTTGCTTTTCTCCAAAACCATTTTACAATGATTTGCTTGGTCTATTGCATACAAATTCCACACCACTTTGTCCGGATAGGACTGCATGAAACCGGAAATATCCGGTTTTGTTTTGGCTAACTCAATCCCAGATATTGCCACAGCCCCAGTGTTTGTGTTTTCTGGATATTATCAATGGTCATTATTGTTTGGAACGTTTTTTTTTAAATCAGGGAGCATTTAATTTTCTACTGGGAAACAATCACTGGTTCCAAATGCAGAAACCAGTTCTTCCTATTCGTGTATTCTAGGGAGAAAACTAGAGGAACTGCGGCAAACAAACATGATATTTCTGTTTGTATACATGACATTTTATGCACTTGCCTAATGAAATGACTTTGCTTTTCTCCAAAACCATTTTTACTATCATTTGCTTGGTCTATTGCACACAAATTCCACACCACTTTGTCCGGATATGACTGGATGAAAGGGGAAATATCGGCTTTTGTTTTGGCTAACTCAATCACAGATATTGCGACAGCCTCTGGGTTTCTGTTTTCTGGATATTATCAAAGGACTTCATTGTTTTGAATGTTTTTTTATCAGGGAACATTTAATTTTGTACTGGAAAACACTCAGTGGTTCCACATGGAGACACCAGCTCTACACATTCGTATTTTCTAGGAGAAAGCTAGAAGAACTGCGGCAAACAAACATGATATTTCTGTTTGTATACATGACATTTTATGCACTTGTCCAACGAAAAGACTTTGCTTTTCTCCAAAACCATTTTTACTATGATTTGCTTGGTCTATTGCATACAAATTCCACACCACTTTGTCCGGATATGACTGCATGAAACCGGAAATATCCGGTTTTGTTTTGGCTAACTCAATCCCAGATTGCCACAGCCTCTGTGTTTGTGTTTTCTGGATATTACCAATGGTCATTATTGTTTTGAATGGTTTTTTTTTCATCAGTGTGCATTTTTTTTGCACAGGGAAAGAATCACTAGTTCCACATGCAGAAACCAGTTCTTCCTATTCGTGTATTCTAGGGAGAAAACTAGAGGAACTGCGGCAAACAAACATGATATTTCTGTTTGTATACATGACATTTTATGCACTTGCCTAAAGAAAGGATTTTGCTTTTCTCCAAAACCATTTTTACTATGATTTGCTTGGTCTATTGCATACAAATTCCACACCACTTTGCCCGGATATGACTGCATGAAACCGGAAATATCCGGTTTTGTTTTGGCTAACTCAATCACAGATATTGCCACAGCCTCTGTGTTTGTGTTTTCTGGATATTATCAATGATCATTATTATTTTGAAAGTTTTTTTTTTCAGGGAATATTTAATTTTGTACTGGGAAACACTCAGTGTTTCCATGTGGAGACACCAGCTCTACGCATTCGTATTTTCTAAGCGAGAAACTAGAGGAACTTCGGCAAACAAACATGATATTTCTGTTTGTATACATGACATTTTACGCACTTGCCTAAAGAAAGGACTTTGCTTTTCTCCAAAACCATTTTTACTATGATTTGCTTGGTCTATTGCATACAAATTCCACACCACTTTGCCCGGATATGACTGCATGAAACCGGAAATATCCGGTTTTGTTTTGGCTAACTCAATCCCAGATATTGCCATAGCCCCTGTGTTTGTGTTTTCTGGATATTATCAAAGGACTTTATTGTTTTGAAACATTTTTTTTCATCAGTGAACATTTAATTTTGTACTGGGAAACCCTCAGTGGTTCCACATGGAGAAACCAGCTCTAAACATATGTAAATTATACGGAGAATGCAAGAGGAACTGCAGCAAAAAAACATGATATTTCTGTATGTATACATGACATTTTATGCACCTGCCAAATGAAATGACTTTGCTTTTCTCCAAAACCATTTTACTATGATTTGCTTGGTCTATTGCATACAAATTCCACACCACTTTGTCCGGATATGACTGCATGAAACCGGAAATGTCCGGTTTTGTTTTGGCTAACTCAATCACAGGTATTGCGACAGCATCTGTGTTTGTGTTTTTTGGATATTATCAAAGGACTTTATTGTTTTGAATGTTTTTTATCAGAGAACATTTCATTTTGTACTGGAAAACTAAAATTGTTTCCACATGGAGACACCAGCTCTACACATTCGTATTTTCTAGGAGAAACCTAGAAGAACTGCGGCAAACAAACATGATATTTCTGTTTGTATACATGACATTTTATGCACTTGTCCAAAGAAAAGACTTTGCTTTTCTCCAAAACCATTTTTACTATGATTTGCTTGGTCTATTGCATACAAATTCCACACCACTTTGTCCGGATAAGACTGCATGAAACCGGAAATATCCGGTTTTGTTTTGGTTAACTCAATCCCAGATATTGCCACAGTCTCTGTGTTTGTGTTTTCTGGATATTACCAATGGTCATTATTGTTTTGAACGTTTTTTTTTTAATCAGGGAGCATTTAATTTTGTACAGGGAAACAATCACTGGTTCCACATGCAGAAACCAGTTCTTCCTATTCGTGTATTCTAGGGAGAAAACTAGAGGAACTGCGGCAAGCAAACATGATATTTCTGTTTGTATACATGACATTTTATGCACTTGCCTAAAGAAAGGACTTTGCTTTTCTCCGAAACCATATTTACTGTGATTTTCTCGGTTCATTGCATAGGAATTCCAGAACACTTTGTCCGGATATGACTGCATGAAACCGGAAATATCCGGTTTTGTTTTGGCTAACTCAATCCCAGATATTTCCACAGCCCCTGTGTTTGGGTTTTCTGGATATTATCAATGGTCATTATTGTTTTGAACGTATTTTTTTAATCAGGAGCATTTAATTTTGTACAGGGATACAATCACTGGTTCCACATGCAGAAACCAGTTCTTCGTATTCGTGTATTCTAGGGAGAAAACTAGAGGAACTGCGGCAAACAAACATGATATTTCTGTCTGTATACATGACATTTTATGCACCTGCCTAATGAAATGACTTTGCTTTTCTCCAAAACCATTTTTACTATGATTTGCTTGGTCTATTGCATACAAATTCCACACCACTTTGTCCGGATATGACTGCATGAAACCGGAAATATCCGCTTTTGTTTTGGCTAACTCAATCACAGATATTGCAACAGCCTCTGTGTTTCTGTTTTCTGGATATTATCAAAGGACTTTATTGTTTTGAATGTTTTTTATCAGGGAACATTTAATTTTGTACTGGGAAACTCTAATTGGTTCCACATGGAGACACCAGCTCTACACATTCGTATTTTCTAGGAGAAAGCTAGAAGAACTGCGGCAAACAAACATGATATTTCTGTTTGTATACATGACATTTTATGCACTTGCCTAAAGAAAGGACTTTGCTTTTCACAAAACCATTTTTACTATGATTTGCTTGGTCTATTGCATACAAATTCCACACCACTTTGTCCGGATATGACTGCATGAAACCGGAAATATCCGGTTTTGTTTTGGCTAACTCAATCCCAGATTGCCACAGCCTCTGTGTTTGTGTTTTCTGGATATTACCAATGGTCATTATTGTTTTGAATGTTTTTTTTAATCAGTGTGCATTTAATTTTGCACAGGGAAAGAATCACTGGTTCCACATGCAGAAACCAGTTCTATCTATTCGTGTATTCTAGGGAAAAAACTAGAGGAACTGCGGCAAACAAACATGATATTTCTGTTTGTATACATGACATTTTATGCACTTGCCTAAAGAAAGGAGTTTGCTTTTCTCCAAAACCATTTTTACTATGATTTGCTTGGTCTATTGCATACAAATTCCACACCACTTTGTCCGGATATGACTGCATGAAACCGGAAATATCCGGTTTTGTTTTGGCTAACTCAATCCCAGATATTGCCCAGCCCCAGTTTTTGTGTTTTCTGGATATTATCAATGGTCATTATTGTTTGGAACATTTTTTTTTAAATCAGGGAGCATTTAATTTTCCACTGGGAAACAATCACTGGTTCCAAATGCAGAAACCAGTTCTTCCTATTCGTGTATTCTAGGGAGAAAACTAGAGGAACTGCGGCAAGCAAACATGATATTTCTGTTTGTATACATGACATTTTATGCACTTGTCCAACGAAAAGACTTTGCTTTTCTCCAAAACCATTTTACTATGATTTGCTTGGTCTATTGCATACAAATTCCACACCACTTTGTCCGGATATGACTGCATGAAACCGGAAATATCCGGTTTTGTTTTGGCTAACTCAATCCCAGATATTGCGACAGCCTCTGTGTTTTTGTTTTCTGGATATTATCAAAGGACTTTATTGTTTTGAATGTTTTTTATCAGGGAACATTTAATTTTGTACTGGGAAACTCTAATTGGTTCCACATGGAGACACCAACTCTACACATTCGTATTTTCTAGGAGAAAGCTAGAAGAACTGCGGCAAACAAACATGATATTTCTGTTTGTATACATGACATTTTATGCACTTGTCTAATGAAAAGACTTTGCTTTTCTTCAAAACCATTTTTACTATGATTTGCTTGGTCTATTGCATACAAATTCCACACCACTTTGTCCGGATATGACTGCATGAAACCGGAAATATCCGGTTTTGTTTTGGCTAACTCAATCCCAGATATTGCCACAGCCCCTGTGTTTGTGTTTTCTGGATATTATCAATGGTCATTATTGTTTTGAACGTTTTGTTTTAATCAGGGAGCATTTAATTTTGTACAGGGAAACAATCACTGGTTCCACATGCAGAAACCAGTTCTTCCTATTCGTGTATTCTAGGGAGAAAACTAGAGGAACTGCGGCAAACAAACATGATATTTCTGTTTGTATACATGACATTTTATGCACTTGCCTAAAGAAAGGAGTTTGCTTTTCTCCAAAACCATTTTTACTATGATTTGCTTGGTCTATTGCATACAAATTCCACACCGCTTTGTCCGGATATGACTGCATGAAACCGGAAATATCCGGTTTTGTTTTGGCTAACTCAATCCCAGATTGCCACAGCCCCTGTGTTTGTGTTTTCTGGATATTATCAATGGTCATTATTGTTTTGAATTTTTTTTTTATTCAGGGAGCATTTAATTTTGTACAGGGAAACAATCACTGGTTCCACATGCAGAAACCAGTTCTTCCTATTCGTGTATTCTAGGGAGAAAACTAGAGGAACTGCGGCAAACAAACATGATATCTCTGTTTGTATACATGACATTTTATGCACTTGCCTAAAGAAAGGACTTTGCTTTTCTCCAAAACCCTTTTACTATGATTTGTTTGGTCTATTGCATACAAATTCCACACCACTTTGTCCGGATATGACTGGATGAAAGGGGAAATATCCGTTTTGTTTTGGCTAACTCAATCACAGATATTGCGACAGCCTCTGTGTTTGTGTTTTCTGGATATTATCAAAGGACTTTATTGTTTTGAATGTTTTTTATCAGGGAACATTTAATTTTGTACTGGGAAACTCTAATTGGTTCCACATGGAGACACCAACTCTACACATTCGTATTTTCTAGGAGAAAGCTAGAAGAAATGCGGCAAACAAACATGATATTTCTGTTTGTATACATGACATTTTATGCACTTGTCTAACGAAAAGACTTTGCTTTTCTCCAAAACCATTTTTACTATGATTTGCTTGGTCTATTGCATACAAATTCCACACCACTTTGTCCGGATATGACTGCATGAAACTGGAAATATCCGTTTTTTTTTTGGCTAACTCAATCCCAGATTGCCACAGCCTCTGTGTTTGTGTTTTCTGTATATTACCAATGGTCATTATTGTTTTGAATGTTTTTTTTTAATCAGTGACCATTTAATTTTGTGCAGGGAAACAATCACTAGTTCCACATGCAGAAACCAGTTCTTCCTATTCGTGTATTCTAGGGAGAAAACTAGAGGAACTGCGGCAAACAAACATGATATTTCTGTTTGTATACATGACATTTTATGCACTTGCCTAAAGAAAGGAGTTTGCTTTTCTCCAAAACCATTTTTACTATGATTTGCTTGGTCTATTGCATACAAATTCCACAGCACTTTGCCCGGATATGACTGCATGAAACCGGAAATATCCGGTTTTGTTTTGGCTAACTCAATCACAGATATTGCCACAGCCTCTGTGTTTGTGTTTTCTGGATATTATCAATGATCATTATTATTTTGAAAGTTTTTTTTTTTTCAGAGAACATTTAATTTTGTACTGGGAAACACTCAGTGGTTCCATGTGGAGACACCAGCTCTACGCATTCGTATTTTCTAAGCGAGAAACTAGAGGAACTTCGGCAAACAAACATGATATTTCTGTTTGTATACATGACATTTTATGCACTTGCCTAAAGAAAGGACTTTGCTTTTCTCCAAAACCATTTTTACTATGATTTGCTTGGTCTATTGCATAGAAATTCCACACCACTTTGTCCGGATATGAATGCATGAAACCGGAAATATCCGGTTTTGTTTTGGTTAACTCAATCCCAGATATTGCCACAGCCTCTGTGTTTCTGTTTTCTGGATAATACCAATGGTCATTACTGTTTTGAACGTTTTTTTTTAATCAGGGAGCATTTAATTTTGTACAGGGAAACAATCACTGGTTCCACATGCAGAAACCAGTTCATCCTATTCGTGTATTCTAGGGAGAAAAGTAGAGGAACTGCGGCAAGCAAACATGATATTTCTGTTTGTATACATGACATTTTATGCACTTGCCTAAAGAAAGGAGTTTGCTTTTCACCAAAACCATATTTACTATGATTTGCTTGGTCTATTGCATACAAGTTCCACACCACTTTGTCCGGATATGACTGCATGAAACCGGAAATATCCCGTTTTCTTTTGGCTAACTCAATCCCAGATATTGCCACAGCCCTGTGTTTGTGTTTTCTGGATATTATCAATGGTCATTATTGTTTGGAACGTTTTTTTTTTAATCAGGGAGCATTTAATTTTGTACAGGGAAACAATCACTGGTTCCACATGCAGAAACCAGTTCTTCCTATTCGTGTATTCTTGGGAGAAAACTAGAGGAACTGCGGCAAGCAAACATGATATTTCTGTTTGTATACATGACATTTTATGCACTTGCCTAAAGAAAGGAGTTTGCTTTTCTCCAAAACCATTTTTACTATGATTTGCTTGGTCTATTGCATACAAATTCCAGACCACTTTGTCCGGATATGACTGCATGAAACAGGAAATATCCGGTTTTGTTTTGGCTAACTCAATCCCAGATATTGCCCCAGCCCCTGTGTTTGTGTTTTCTGGATATTATCAAAGGACTTTATTGTTTTGAAACATTTTTTTTTATCAGGGAACATTTAATTTTGTACTGGGAAACACTCAGTGGTTCCACATGGAGAAACCAGCTCTAAACATTTGTAAATTATACGGAGAATGCTAGAGGAACTGCAGCAAACAAACATGATAATTCTGTTTGTATACATGACATTTTATGCACCTGCCTAATGAAATGACTTTGCTTTTCTCCAAAACCATTTTTACTATGATTTGCTTGGTCTATTGCATACAAATTCCACACCACTTTGTCCGGATATGACTGGATGAAAGGGGAAATATCCGCTTTTGTTTTGGCTAACTCAATCACAGATATTGCGACAGCCTCTGTGTTTCTGTTTTCTGGATATTATCAAAGGACTTTATTGTTTTGAATGTTTTTTATCAGGGAACATTTAATTTTGTACTGGGAAACTCTAATTGGTTCCACATGGAGACACCAGCTCTACACATTCGTATTTTCTAGGAGAAAGCTAGAAGAACTGCGGCAAACAAACATGATATTTCTGTTTGTATACATGACATTTTATGCACTTGCCTAAAGAAAGGAGTTTGCTTTTCTCCAAAACCATTTTTACTATGATTTGCTTGGTCTATTGCATACAAATTCCACACCACTTTGTCCGGATATGACTGCATGAAACAGGAAATATCCGGTTTTGTTTTGGCTAACTCAATCCCAGATATTGCCACAGCCCCTGTGTTTGTGTTTTCTGGATATTATCAATGGTCTTTATTGTTTGGAACGTTTTTTTTTTTTTAATCAGGGAGCATTTAATTTTGTACAGGGAAACAATCACTGGATCCACATGCAGAATCCAGTTCTTCCTATTCGGGTATGCTAGGGAGAAATCTAGAGGAACGGTGGCAAACAAACATGATATTTCTGTTTGTATACATGACATTTTATGCACTTGCCTAAAGAAAGGACTTTGCTTTTCTCCAAAACCATTTTTACTATGATTTGCTTGGTCTATTGCATACAAATTCCACACCACTTTCTCCGGATATGACTGCATGAAACCGGAAATATCCGGTTTTGTTTTGGCTAACTCAATCCCAGATATTGCCATAGCCCCTGTGTTTGTGTTTTCTGGATATTATCAAAGGACCTTATTGTTTTGAAACATTTTTTTTCATCAGTGAACATTTAATTTTGTACTGGGAAACCCTCAGTGGTTCCACATGGAGAAACCAGCTCTAAACATTTGTAAATTATACGGAGAATGCTAGAGGAACTAGGCAAAAAAACTTGATATTTCTGTATGTATACATGACATTTTATGCACCTGCCTAATGAAATATCTTTGCTTTTCTCCAAAACCATTTTACTATGATTTGCTTGGTCTATTGCATACAAATTCCACACCACTTTGTCCGGATATGACTGCATGAAACCGGAAATATCCGGTTTTGTTTTGGCTAACTCAATCACAGATATTGCAACAGCATCTGTGTTTGTGTTTTCTGGATATTATCAAAGGACTTTATTGTTTTGAATGTTTTTTATCACAGAACATTTAATTTTGTACTGGGAAACTAAAATTGTTTCCACATGGAGACACGAGCTCTACACATTCGTATTTTCTAGGAGAAACCTAGAAGAACTGCGGCAAACAAACATGATATTTCTATTTGTATACATGACATTTTATGGACTTGTCCAAAGAAAAGACTTTGCTTTTCTCCAAAACCATTTTTACTATGATTTGCTTGGTCTATTGCATACAAATTCCACACCACTTTGTCCGGATAAGACTGCATGAAACCGGAAATATCCGGTTTTGTTTTGGTTAACTCAATCCCAGATATTGCCACAGCCTCTGTGTTTGAGTTTTCTGGATATTACCAATGGTCATTATTGTTTTGAACGTTTTTTTTTAATCAGGGAGCATTTAATTTTGTACAGGGAAACAATCACTGGTTCCACATGCAGAAACCAGTTCTTCCTATTCGTGTATTCTAGGGAGAAACCTAGAAGAACTGCGGCAAACAAACATGATATTTCTGTTTGTATACATGACATTTTATGCACTTGTCCAAAGAAAAGACTTTGCTTTTCTCCAAAACCATTTTTACTATGATTTGCTTGGTCTATTGCATACAAATTCCTCACCACTTTGTCCGGATATGACTGGATGAAAGGGGAAATATCCGCTTTTGTTTTGGCTAACTCAATCACAGATATTGCGACAGCCTCTGTGTTTCTGTTTTCTGGATATTATCAAAGGACTTCATTGTTTTGAATGTTTTTTATCAGGGAACATTTAATTTTGTACTGGAAAACACTCAGTGGTTCCACATGGAGACACCAGCTCTACACATTCGTATTTTTTAGGAGAAAGCTAGAAGAACTGCGGCAAACAAACATGATATTTCTGTTTGTATACATGACATTTTATGCACTTGCCTAAAGAAAGGAGTTTGCTTTTCACAAAACCATTTTTACTATGATTTGCTTGGTCTATTGCATACAAATTCCACACCACTTTGTCCGGATATGACTGCATGAAACCGGAAATATCCGGTTTTGTTTTGGCTAACTCAATCCCAGATTGCCACAGCCTCTGTGTTTGTGTTTTCTGGATATTACCAATGGTCATTATTGTTTTGAATGTTTTTTTTAATCAGTGTGCATTTAATTTTGCACAGGGAAAGAATCACTGGTTCCACATGCAGAAACCAGTTCTTTCTATTCGTGTATTCTAGGGAAAAAACTAGAGGAACTGCGGCAAACAAACATGATATTTCTGTTTGTATACATGACATTTTATGCACTTGTCTAATGAAAAGACTTTGCTTTTCTTCAAAACCATTTTTACTATGATTTGCTTGGTCTATTGCATACAAATTCCACACCACTTTGTCCGGATATGACTGCATGAAACCGGAAATATCCGGTTTTGTTTTGGCTAACTCAATCCCAGATATTGCCACAGCCCCTGTGTTTGTGTTTTCTGGATATTATCAATGGTCATTATTGTTTTGAACGTTTTTTTTTAATCAGGGAGCATTTAATTTTGTACAGGGAAACAATCACTGGTTCCACATGCAGAAACCAGTTCTTCCTATTCGTGTATTCTAGGGAGAAAACTAGAGGAACTGCGGCAAACAAACATGATATTTCTGTTTGTATACATGACATTTTATGCACTTGCCTAAAGAAAGGAGTTTGCTTTTCTCCAAAACCATTTTTACTATGATTTGCTTGGTCTATTGCATACAAATTCCACACCGCTTTGTCCGGATATGACTGCATGAAACCGGAAATATCCGGTTTTGTTTTGGCTAACTCAATCCCAGATTGCCACAGCCCCTGTGTTTGTGTTTTCTGGATATTATCAATGGTCATTATTGTTTTGAATTTTTTTTTATTCAGGGAGCATTTAATTTTGTACAGGGAAACAATCACTGGTTCCACATGCAGAAACCAGTTCTTCCTATTCGTGTATTCTAGGGAGAAAACTAGAGGAACTGCGGCAAACAAACATGATATTTCTGTTTGTATACATGACATTTTATGCACTTGCCTAAAGAAAGGACTTTGCTTTTCTCCAAAACCCTTTTACTATGATTTGTTTGGTCTATTGCATACAAATTCCACACCACTTTGTCCAGATATGACTGGATGAAAGGGGAAATATCCGTTTTGTTTTGGCTAACTCAATCACAGATATTGCGACAGCCTCTGTGTTTGTGTTTTCTGGATATTATCAAAGGACTTTATTGTTTTGAATGTTTTTTATCAGGGAACATTTAATTTTGTACTGGGAAACTCTAATTGGTTCCACATGGAGACACCAACTCTACACATTCGTATTTTCTAGGAGAAAGCTAGAAGAAATGCGGCAAACAAACATGATATTTCTGTTTGTATACATGACATTTTATGCACTTGTCTAACGAAAAGACTTTGCTTTTCTCCAAAACCATTTTTACTATGATTTGCTTGGTCTATTGCATACAAATTCCACACCACTTTGTCCGGATATGACTGCATGAAACTGGAAATATCCGTTTTTTTTTTGGCTAACTCAATCCCAGATTGCCACAGCCTCTGTGTTTGTGTTTTCTGTATATTACCAATGGTCATTATTGTTTTGAATGTTTTTTTTAATCAGTGACCATTTAATTTTGTGCAGGGAAACAATCACTAGTTCCACATGCAGAAACCAGTTCTTCCTATTCGTGTATTCTAGGGAGAAAACTAGAGGAACTGCGGCAAACAAACATGATATTTCTGTTTGTATACATGACATTTTATGCACTTGCCTAAAGAAAGGAGTTTGCTTTTCTCCAAAACCATTTTTACTATGATTTGCTTGGTCTATTGCATACAAATTCCACAGCACTTTGCCCGGATATGACTGCATGAAACCGGAAATATCCGGTTTTGTTTTGGCTAACTCAATCACAGATATTGCCACAGCCTCTGTGTTTGTGTTTTCTGGATATTATCAATGATCATTATTATTTTGAAAGTTTTTTTTTTCAGAGAACATTTAATTTTGTACTGGGAAACACTCAGTGGTTCCATGTGGAGACACCAGCTCTACGCATTCGTATTTTCTAAGCGAGAAACTAGAGGAACTTCGGCAAACAAACATGATATTTCTGTTTGTATACATGACATTTTATGCACTTGCCTAAAGAAAGGACTTTGCTTTTCTCCAAAACCATTTTTACTATGATTTGCTTGGTCTATTGCATAGAAATTCCACACCACTTTGTCCGGATATGAATGCATGAAACCGGAAATATCCGGTTTTGTTTTGGTTAACTCAATCCCAGATATTGCCACAGCCTCTGTGTTTCTGTTTTCTGGATAATACCAATGGTCATTACTGTTTTGAACGTTTTTTTTTAATCAGGGAGCATTTAATTTTGTACAGGGAAACAATCACTGGTTCCACATGCAGAAACCAGTTCATCCTATTCGTGTATTCTAGGGAGAAAAGTAGAGGAACTGCGGCAAGCAAACATGATATTTCTGTTTGTATACATGACATTTTATGCACTTGCCTAAAGAAAGGAGTTTGCTTTTCACCAAAACCATATTTACTATGATTTGCTTGGTCTATTGCATACAAGTTCCACACCACTTTGTCCGGATATGACTGCATGAAACCGGAAATATCCCGTTTTCTTTTGGCTAACTCAATCCCAGATATTGCCACAGCCCTGTGTTTGTGTTTTCTGGATATTATCAATGGTCATTATTGTTTGGAACGTTTTTTTTTTAATCAGGGAGCATTTAAATTGTACAGGGAAACAATCACTGGTTCCACATGCAGAAACCAGTTCTTCCTATTCGTGTATTCTTGGGAGAAAACTAGAGGAACTGCGGCAAGCAAACATGATATTTCTGTTTGTATACATGACATTTTATGCACTTGCCTAAAGAAAGGAGTTTGCTTTTCTCCAAAACCATTTTTACTATGATTTGCTTGGTCTATTGCATACAAATTCCAGACCACTTTGTCCGGATATGACTGCATGAAACAGGAAATATCCGGTTTTGTTTTGGCTAACTCAATCCCAGATATTGCCACAGCCCCTGTGTTTGTGTTTTCTGGATATTATCAAAGGACTTTATTGTTTTGAAACATTTTTTTTTATCAGGGAACATTTAATTTTGTACTGGGAAACACTCAGTGGTTCCACATGGAGAAACCAGCTCTAAACATTTGTAAATTATACGGAGAATGCTAGAGGAACTGCAGCAAACAAACATGATAATTCTGTTTGTATACATGACATTTTATGCACCTGCCTAATGAAATGACTTTGCTTTTCTCCAAAACCATTTTTACTATGATTTGCTTGGTCTATTGCATACAAATTCCACACCACTTTGTCCGGATATGACTGGATGAAAGGGGAAATACCCGCTTTTGTTTTGGCTAACTCAATCACAGATATTGCGACAGCCTCTGTGTTTCTGTTTTCTGGATATTATCAAAGGACTTTATTGTTTTGAATGTTTTTTATCAGGGAACATTTAATTTTGTACTGGGAAACTCTAATTGGTTCCACATGGAGACACCAGCTCTACACATTCGTATTTTCTAGGAGAAAGCTAGAAGAACTGCGGCAAACAAACATGATATTTCTGTTTGTATACATGACATTTTATGCACTTGCCTAAAGAAAGGAGTTTGCTTTTCTCCAAAACCATTTTTACTATGATTTGCTTGGTCTATTGCATACAAATTCCACACCACTTTGTCTGGATATGACTGCATGAAACAGGAAATATCCGGTTTTGTTTTGGCTAACTCAATCCCAGATATTGCCACAGCCCCTGTGTTTGTGTTTTCTGGATATTATCAATGGTCTTTATTGTTTGGAACGTTTTTTTTTTTTTAATCAGGGAGCATTTAATTTTGTACAGGGAAACAATCACTGGATCCACATGCAGAATCCAGTTCTTCCTATTCGGGTATGCTAGGGAGAAATCTAGAGGAACGGTGGCAAACAAACATGATATTTCTGTTTGTATACATGACATTTTATGCACTTGCCTAAAGAAAGGACTTTGCTTTTCTCCAAAACCATTTTTACTATGATTTGCTTGGTCTATTGCATACAAATTCCACACCACTTTGCCCGGATATGACTGCATGAAACCGGAAATATCCGGTTTTGTTTTGGCTAACTCAATCCCAGATATTGCCATAGCCCCTGTGTTTGTGTTTTCTGGATATTATCAAAGGACCTTATTGTTTTGAAACATTTTTTTCATCAGTGAACATTTAATTTTGTACTGGGAAACCCTCAGTGGTTCCACATGGAGAAACCAGCTCTAAACATTTGTAAATTATACGGAGAATGCTAGAGGAACTGCAGCAAAAAAACTTGATATTTCTGTATGTATACATGACATTTTATGCACCTGCCTAATGAAATATCTTTGCTTTTCTCCAAAACCATTTTACTATGATTTGCTTGGTCTATTGCATACAAATTCCACACCACTTTGTCCGGATATGACTGCATGAAACCGGAAATATCCGGTTTTGTTTTGGCTAACTCAATCACAGATATTGCAACAGCATCTGTGTTTGTGTTTTCTGGATATTATCAAAGGACTTTATTGTTTTGAATGTTTTTTATCACAGAACATTTAATTTTGTACTGGGAAACTAAAATTGTTTCCACATGGAGACACCAGCTCTACACATTCGTATTTTCTAGGAGAAACCTAGAAGAACTGCGGCAAACAAACATGATATTTCTATTTGTATACATGACATTTTATGGACTTGTCCAAAGAAAAGACTTTGCTTTTCTCCAAAACCATTTTTACTATGATTTGCTTGGTCTATTGCATACAAATTCCACACCACTTTGTCCGGATAAGACTGCATGAAACCGGAAATATCCGGTTTTGTTTTGGTTAACTCAATCCCAGATATTGCCACAGCCTCTGTGTTTGAGTTTTCTGGATATTACCAATGGTCATTATTGTTTTGAACGTTTTTTTTAATCAGGGAGCATTTAATTTTGTACAGGGAAACAATCACTGGTTCCACATGCAGAAACCAGTTCTTCCTATTCGTGTATTCTAGGGAGAAACCTAGAAGAACTGCGGCAAACAAACATGATATTTCTGTTTGTATACATGACATTTTATGCACTTGTCCAAAGAAAAGACTTTGCTTTTCTCCAAAACCATTTTTACTATGATTTGCTTGGTCTATTGCATACAAATTCCTCACCACTTTGTCCGGATATGACTGGATGAAAGGGGAAATATCCGCTTTTGTTTTGGCTAACTCAATCACAGATATTGCGACAGCCTCTGTGTTTCTGTTTTCTGGATATTATCAAAGGACTTCATTGTTTTGAATGTTTTTTATCAGGGAACATTTAATTTTGTACTGGAAAACACTCAGTGGTTCCACATGGAGACACCAGCTCTACACATTCGTATTTTTTAGGAGAAAGCTAGAAGAACTGCGGCAAACAAACATGATATTTCTGTTTGTATACATGACATTTTATGCACTTGCCTAAAGAAAGGAGTTTGCTTTTCACAAAACCATTTTTACTATGATTTGCTTGGTCTATTGCATACAAATTCCACACCACTTTGTCCGGATATGACTGCATGAAACCGGAAATATCCGGTTTTGTTTTGGCTAACTCAATCCCAGATTGCCACAGCCTCTGTGTTTGTGTTTTCTGGATATTACCAATGGTCATTATTGTTTTGAATGTTTTTTTTAATCAGTGTGCATTTAATTTTGCACAGGGAAAGAATCACTGGTTCCACATGCAGAAACCAGTTCTTTCTATTCGTGTATTCTAGGGAAAAAACTAGAGGAACTGCGGCAAACAAACATGATATTTCTGTTTGTATACATGACATTTTATGCACTTGTCTAAAGAAAGGAGTTTGCTTTTCTCCAAAACCATTTTTACTATGATTTGCTTGGTCTATTTCATACAAATTCCACACCACTTTGTCCGGATATGACTGCATGAAACCGGAAACATCCGGTTTTGTTTTGGCTAACTCAATCCCAGATTGCCACAGCCCCTGTGTTTGTGTTTTCTGGATATTATCAATGGTCATTATTGTTTTGAATTTTTTTTTAATCAGGGAGCGTTTAATTTTGTACAGGGAAACAATCACTGGTTCCACATGCAGAAACCAGTTCTTCCTATTCATGTATTCTAGGGAGAAAACTAGAG
The DNA here is from genome assembly GCF_033115175.1 of Lepus europaeus. Classification (NCBI taxonomy): domain Eukaryota; kingdom Metazoa; phylum Chordata; class Mammalia; order Lagomorpha; family Leporidae; genus Lepus; species Lepus europaeus. The sequence goes on from NW_026909118.1 coordinate 195,285, forward strand.
GAACTGCGGCAAGCAAACATGATATCTCTGTTTGTATACATGACATTTTATGCACTTGCCTAAAGAAAGGACTTTGCTTTTCTCCAAAACCATTTTACTATGATTTGCTTGGTCTATTGCATACAAATTCCACACAACTTTGTCCGGATATGACTGGATGAAAGGGGAAATATCCGCTTTTGTTTTGGCTAACTCAATCACAGATATTGCGACAGCCTCTGTGTTTTTGTTTTCTGGATATTATCAAAGGACTTTACTGTTTTGAATGTTTTTTATCAGAGAACATTTAATTTTGTACTGGGAAACTAAAATTGTTTACACATGGAGACACCAGCTCTACACATTCGTATTTTCTAGGAGAAACCTAGAAGAACTGCGGCAAACAAACATGATATTTCTGTTTGTATACATGACATTATATGCACCTGCCTAATGAAATGATTTTGCTTTTCTCCAAAACCATTTTTACTATGATTTGCTTGGTCTATTGCATACAAATTCCACACCACTTTGTCCGGATATGACTGGATGAAAGGGGAAATATCCGGTTTTGTTTTGGCTAACTCAATCCCAGATTGCCACAGCCCCTGTGTTTGTGTTTTCTGGATATTATCAATGGTCATTATTGTTTTGAATTTTTTTTTTAATCAGGGAGCATTTAATTTTGTACAGGGAAACAATCACTGGTTCCACATGCAGAAACCAGTTCTTCCTATTCGTGTATTCTAGGGAGAAAATTAGAGGAACTGCGGCAAACAAACATGATATTTCTGTTTGTATACATGACATTTTATGCACTTGCCTAAAGAAAGGACTTTGCTTTTCTCCAAAACCATTTTACTATGATTTGCTTGGTCTATTGCATACAAATTCCACACCACTTTGCCCGGATATGACTGCATGAAACCGGAAATATCCGGTTTTGTTTTGGCTAACTCAATCACAGATATTGCCACAGCCTCTGTGTTTGTGTTTTCTGGATATTATCAAAGGACTTTACTGTTTTGAATGTTTTTTATCAGGGAACATTTAATTTTGTACTGGGAAACTCTAATTGGTTCCACATGCAGACACCAGCTCTACACATTCGTATTTTCTAGGAGAAAGCTAGAAGAACTGCGGCAAACAAACATGATATTTCTGTTTGTATACATGACATTTTATGCACTTGTCTAACGAAAAGACTTTGCTTTTCTCCAAAACCATTTTTACTATGATTTGCTTGGTCTATTGCATACAAATTCCACACCACTTTGTCCGGATATGACTGCATGAAACTGGAAATATCCGTGTTTTTTTTTGGTTAACTCAATCCCAGATTGCCACAGCCTCTGTGTTTGTGTTTTCTGGATATTACCAATGGTCATTATTGTTTTGAATGTTTTTTTTTAATCAGTGACCATTTAATTTTGTGCAGGGAAACAATCACTAGTTCCACATGCAGAAACCAGTTCTTCCTATTCGTGTATTCTAGGGAGAAAACTAGAGGAACTGCGGCAAACAAACATGATATTTCTGTTTGTATACATGACATTTTATGCACTTGCCTAAAGAAAGGAGTTTGCTTTTCTCCAAAACCATTTTTACTATGATTTGCTTGGTCTATTGCATACAAATTCCACACCACTTTGCCCGGATATGACTGCATGAAACCGGAAATATCCGGTTTTCTTTTGGCTAACTCAATCACAGATATTGCCACAGCCTCTGTGTTTGTGTTTTCTGGATATTATCAATGATCATTATTATTTTGAAAGTTTTTTTTTTCAGGGAACATTTAATTTTGTACTGGGAAACACTCAGTGGTTCCACGTGGAGAAACCAGCTCTACGCATTCGTATTTTCTAAGCGAGAAACTAGAGGAACTGTGGCAAACAAACATGATATTTCTGTTTGTATACATGACATTTTATGCACTTGTCCAACGAAAAGACTTTGCTTTTCTCCAAAACCATTTTTACTATGATTTGCTTGGTCTATTGCATACAAATTCCACACCACTTTGTCCGGATATGACTGCATGAAACCGGAAATATCCGGTTTTGTTTTGGCTAACTCAATCCCAGATATTGCCACAGCCTCTGTGTTTGTGTTTTCTGGATATTATCAATGGTCATTATTGTTTGGAACGTTTTTTTTTTAAATCAGGGAGCATTTAATTTTCTACTGGGAAACAATCACTGGTTCCAAATGCAGAAACCAGTTCTTCCTATTCGTGTATTCTAGGGAGAAAACTAGAGGAACTGCGGCAAGCAAACATGATATTTCTGTTTGTATACATGACATTTTATGCACTTGCCTAAAGAAAGGAGTTTGCTTTTCTCCAAAACCATTTTTACTATGATTTGCTTGGTCTATTGCATACAAATTCCACACCACTTTGTCCGGATATGACTGCATGAAACAGGAAATATCCGGTTTTGTTTTGGCTAACTCAATCCCAGATATTGCCACAGCCCCTGTGTTTGTGTTTTCTGGATATTATCAATGGTCATTATGGTTTTGAATTTTTTTTTAATCAGGGAGCATTTAATTTTGTACAGGGATACAATCACTGGTTCCACATGCAGAAACCAGTTCTTCCTATTCGTGTATTCTAGGGAGAAAACTAGAGGAACTGCGGCAAACAAACATGATATCTCTGTTTGTATACATGACATTTTATGCACTTGCCTAATGAAATGACTTTGCTTTTCTCCAAAACCATTTTTACTATGATTTGCTTGGTCTATTGCATACAAATTCCACACCACTTTGTCCGGATATGACTGGATGAAAGGGGAAATATCCGGTTTTGTTTTGGCTAACTCAATCACAGATATTGCGACAGCCTCTGTGTTTGTGTTTTCTGGATATTATCAAAGGACTTTATTGTTTTGAATGTTTTTTATCAGGGAACATTTAATTTTGTACTGGGAAACTCTAATTGGTTCCACATGGAGACACCAGCTCTACACATTCGTATTTTCTAGGAGAAAGCTAGAAGAACTGCGGCAAACAAACATGATATTTCTGTTTGTATACATGACATTTTATGCACTTCCCTAAAGAAAGGACTTTGCTTTTCTCCAAAACCATTTTTACTATGATTTTCTTGGTCTATTGCATACAAATTCCACACCACTTTGTCCGGATATGACTGCATGAAACCGGAAATATCCGGTTTTGTTTTGGCTAACTCAATCCCAGATATTGCCACAGCCTCTGTGTTTGTGTTTTCTGGATATTACCAATGGTCATGATTGTTTTGAAAGTTTTTTTTTTCATCAGGGAACATTTAATTTTGTACTGGGAAACACTCAGTGGTTCCACATGGAGACACCAGCTCTACACATTCGTATTTTCTAAGCGAGAAACTAGAGGAACTGTGGCAAACAAACATGATATTTCTGTTTGTATACATGACATTTTATGCACTTGTCCAACGAAAAGACTTTGCTTTTCTCCAAAACCATTTTTACTATGATTTGCTTGGTCTATTGCATACAAATTCCACACCACTTTGTCCGGATATGACTGCATGAAACCGGAAATATCCGGTTTTGTTTTGGCTAACTCAATCCCAGATATTGCCACAGCCCCTGTGTTTGTGTTTTCTGGATATTATCAATGGTCATTATTGTTTGGAACGTTTTTTTTTAAATCAGGGAGCATTTAATTTTCTACTGGGAAACAATCACTGGTTCCAAATGCAGAAACCAGTTCTTCCTATTCGTGTATTCTAGGGAGAAAACTAGAGGAACTGCGGCAAGCAAACATGATATTTCTGTTTGTATACATGACATTTTATGCACTTGTCCAACGAAAAGACTTTGCTTTTCTCCAAAACCATTTTTACTATGATTTGCTTGGTCTATTGCATACAAATTCCCTACCACTTTGTCTGGATATGACTGCATGAAACCGGAAATATCCGGTTTTGTTTTGGCTAACTCAATCCCAGATTGCCACAGCCCCTGTGTTTGGGTTTTCTGGATATTATCAATGGTCATTATTGTTTTGAACGTTTTTTTTTTAATCAGGGAGCATTTAATTTTGTACTGGGAAACAATCACTGGTTCCAAATGCAGAAACCAGTTCTTCCTATTCGTGTATTCTAGGGAGAAAACTAGAGGAACTGCGGCAAACAAACATGATATTTCTGTTTGTATACATGACATTTTATGCACCTGCCTAATGAAATGACTTTGCTTTTCTCCAAAACCATTTTTACTATGATTTGCTTGGTCTATTGCATACAAATTAAACACCACTTTGTCCGGATATGACTGGATGAAAGGGGAAATATCCGCTTTTGTTTTGGCTATCTCAATCACAGATATTGCGACAGCCTCTGTGTTTGTGTTTTCTGGATATTATCAAAGGACTTTATTGTTTTGAATGTTTTTTATCAGGGAACATTTAATTTTGTACTGGGAAACTCTAATTGGTTCCACATGGAGACACCAGCTCTACACATTCGTATTTTCTAGGAGAAAGCTAGAAGAACTGCGGCAAACAAACATGATATTTCTGTTTGTATACATGACATTTTATGCACTTGTCCAACGAAAAGACTTTGCTTTTCTCCAAAACCATTTTTACTATGATTTGCTTGGTCTATTGCATACAAATTCCACACCACTTTGTCCGGATATGACTGCATGAAACCGGAAATATCCGGTTTTGTTTTGGCTAAATCAATCCCAGATATTGCCACAGCCCCTGTGTTTGTGTTTTCTGGATATTATCAATGGTCATTATTGTTTTGAACGTTTTGTTTTAATCAGGGAGCATTTAATTTTGTACAGGGAAACAATCACTGGTTCCACATGCAGAAACCAGTTCTTCCTATTCGTGTATTCTAGGGAGAAAACTAGAGGAACTGCGGCAAACAAACATGATATCTCTGTTTGTATACATGACATTTTATGCACTTGCCTAAAGAAAGGACTTTGCTTTTCTCCAAAACCATTTTTATTATGATTTGCTTGGTCTATTGCATACAAATTCCACACCACTTTGTCCGGATATGACTGCATGAAACCGGAAATATCCGGTTTTGTTTTGGCTAACTCAATCCCAGATATTGCCACAGCCTCTGTGTTTGTGTTTTCTGGATATTACCAATGGTCATGATTGTTTTGAAAGTTTTTTTTTTTCATCAGGGAACATTTAATTTTGTACTGGGAAACACTCAGTGGTTCCACATGGAGACACCAGCTCTACACATTCGTTTTTTCTAAGCGAGAAACTGGAGGAACTGTGGCAAACAAACATGATATTTCTGTTTGTATACATGACATTTTATGCACTTGTCCAACGAAAAGACTTTGCTTTTCTCCAAAACCATTTTTACTATGATTTGCTTGGTCTATTGCATACAAATTAAACACCACTTTGTCCGGATATGACTTGATGAAAGGGGAAATATCCGGTTTTGTTTTGGCTAACTCAATCACAGATATTGCGGCAGCCTCTGTGTTTCTGTTTTCTGGATATTATCAAAGGACTTTATTGTTTTGAATGTTTTTTATCAGGGAACATTTAATTTTGTACTGGAAACTCTAATTGGTTCCACATGGAGACACCAGCTCTACACATTCGTATTTTCTAGGAGAAAGCTAGAAGAACTGCGGCAAACAAACATGATATTTCTGTTTGTATACATGACATTTTATGCACTTGTCCAACGAAAAGACTTTGCTTTTCTCCAAAACCATTTTTACTATGATTTGCTTGGTCTATTGCATACAAATTCCACACCACTTTGTCCGGATATGACTGCATGAAACCGGAAATATCCGGTTTTGTTTTGGCTAACTCAATCCCAGATATTGCCACAGCCTCTGTGTTTGTGTTTTCTGGATATTATCAATGGTCATTATTGTTTCGAACGTTTTTTTTTAAATCAGGGAGCATTTAATTTTCTACTGGGAAACAATCACTGGTTCCAAATGCAGAAACCAGTTCTTCCTATTCGTGTATTCTAGGGAGAAAACTAGAGGAACTGCGGCAAGCAAACATGATATTTCTGTTTGTATACATGACATTTTATGCACTTGTCCAACGAAAAGACTTTGCTTTTCTCCAAAACCATTTTTACTATGATTTGCTTGGTCTATTGCATACAAATTCCACACCACTTTGTCCGGATATGACTGCATGAAACCGGAAATATCCGGTTTTGTTTTGGCTAACTCAATCCCAGATATTGCCACAGCCCCTGTGTTTGTGTTTTCTGGATATTATCAATGGTCATTATTGTTTTGAATTTTTTTTTAATCAGGGAGCATTTAATTTTGTACAGGGATACAATCACTGGTTCCACATGCAGAAACCAGTTCTTCCTATTCGTGTATTCTAGGGAGAAAACTAGAGGAACTGCGGCAAACAAACATGATATCTCTGTTTGTATACATGACATTTTATGCACTTGCCTAATGAAATGACTTTGCTTTTCTCCAAAACCATTTTTACTATGATTTGCTTGGTCTATTGCATACAAATTCCACACCACTTTGTCCGGATATGACTTGATGAAAGGGGAAATATCCGGTTTTGTTTTGGCTAACTCAATCACAGATATTGCGACAGCCTCTGTGTTTGTGTTTTCTGGATATTATCAAAGGACTTTATTGTTTTGAATGTTTTTTATCAGGGAACATTTAATTTTGTACTGGGAAACTCTAATTGGTTCCACAGGGAGACACCAGCTCTACACATTCGTATTTTCTAGGAGAAAGCTAGAAGAACTGCGGCAAACAAACATGATATCTCTGTTTGTATACATGGCATTTTATGCACTTGCCTAAAGAAAGCACTTTGCTTTTCTCCAAAACCATTTTACTATGATTTGCTTGGTCTATTGCATACAAATTCCACACCACTTTGTCCGGATATGACTGCATGAAACCGGAAATATCCGGTTTTGTTTTGGCTAACTCAATCCCAGATATTGCCACAGCCTCTGTGTTTGTGTTTTCTGGATATTACCAATGGTCATGATTGTTTTGAAAGTTTTTTTTTTCATCAGGGAACATTTAATTTTGTACTGGGAAACACGCAGTGGTTCCACATGGAGACACCAGCTCTACACATTCGTATTTTCTAAGCGAGAAACTAGAGGAACTGTGGCAAACAAACATGATATTTCTGTTTGTATACATGACATTTTATGCACTTGTCCAACGAAAAGACTTTGCTTTTCTCCAAAACCATTTTTACTATGATTTGCTTGGTCTATTGTATACAAATTCCACACCACTTTGTCCGGATATGACTGCATGAAACCGGAAATATCCGGTTTTGTTTTGGCTAACTCAATCCCAGATATTGCCACAGCCTCTGTGTTTGTGTTTTCTGGATATTATCAATGGTCATTATTGTTTGGAACGTTTTTTTTTAAATCAGGGAGCATTTAATTTTCTACTGGGAAACAATCACTGGTTCCAAATGCAGACACCAGTTCTTCCTATTCGTGTATTCTAGGGAGAAAACTAGAGGAACTGCGGCAAGCAAACATGATATTTCTGTTTGTATACATGACATTTTATGCACTTGTCCAACGAAAAGACTTTGCTTTTCTCCAAAACCATTTTTACTATGATTTGCTTGGTCTATTGCATACAAATTCCACACCACTTTGTCCGGATATGACTGCATGAAACCGGAAATATCCGGTTTTGTTTTGGCTAACTCAATCCCAGATATTGCCACAGCCCCTGTGTTTGTGTTTTCTGGGTATTATCAATGGTCATTATAGTTTTGAATTTTTTTTTAATCAGGGAGCATTAAATTTTGTACAGGGAAACAATCACTATTTCCACATGCAGAAACCAGTTCTTCCTATTCGTGTATTCTAGGGAGAAAACTAGAGGAACTGCGGCAAACAAACATGATATCTCTGTTTGTATACATGACATTTTATGCACTTGCCTAAAGAAAGGACTTTGCTATTCTCCAAAACCATTTTACTATGATTTGCTTGGTCTATTGCATACAAATTCCACACCACTTTGTCCGGATATGACTGCATGAAACCGGAAATATCCGGTTTTGTTTTGGCTAACTCAATCACAGATATTGCGACAGCCTCTGTGTTTCTGTTTTCTGGATATTATCAAAGGACTTTATTGTTTTGAATGTTTTTTATCAGGGAACATTTAATTTTGTACTGGGAAACTCTAATTGGTTCCACATGGAGACACCAGCTCTACACATTCGTACATTCTAATCGAGAAACTAGAGGAACTGCGGCAAAAAAACATGATATTTCTGTTTGTATACATGGCATTTTATGCACTTGTCCAACGAAAAGACTTTGCTTTTCTCCAAAACCATTTTTACTATGATTTGCTTGGTCTATTGCATACAAATTCCACACCACTTTGTCCGGATATGACTGCATGAAACCGGAAATATCCGGTTTTGTTTTGGCTAACTCAATCCCAGATATTGCCACAGCCCCTGTGTTTGTGTTTTCTGGATATTATCAATGGTCATTATGGTTTTGAATTTTTTTTTAATCAGGGAGCATTTAATTTTGTACAGGGATACAATCACTGGTTCCACATGCAGAAAACAGTTCTTCCTATTCGTGTATTCTAGGGAGAAAACTAGAGGAACTGCGGCAAACAAACATGATATCTCTGTTTGTATACATGACATTTTATGCACTTGCCTAATGAAATGACTTTGCTTTTCTCCAAAACCATTTTTACTATGATTTGCTTGGTCTATTGCATACAAATTCCACACCACTTTGTCCGGATATGACTGGATGAAAGGGGAAATATCCGGTTTTGTTTTGGCTAACTCAATCACAGATATTGCGACAGCCTCTGTGTTTGTGTTTTCTGGATATTATCAAAGGACTTTATTGTTTTGAATGTTTTTTATCAGGGAACATTTAATTTTGTACTGGGAAACTCTAATTGGTTCCACATGGAGACACCAGCTCTACACATTCGTATTTTCTAGGAGAAAGCTAGAAGAACTGCGGCAAACAAACATGATATTTCTGTTTGTATACATGACATTTTATGCACTTCCCTAAAGAAAGGACTTTGCTTTTCTCCAAAACCATTTTTACTATGATTTGCTTGGTCTATTGCATACAAATTCCACACCACTTTGTCCGGATATGACTGCATGAAACCGGAAATATCCGGTTTTGTTTTGGCTAACTCAATCCCAGATATTGCCACAGCCTCTGTGTTTGTGTTTTCTGGATATTACCAATGGTCATGATTGTTTTGAAAGTTTTTTTTTTTCATCAGGGAACATTTAATTTTGTACTGGGAAACACTCAGTGGTTCCACATGGAGACACCAGCTCTACACATTCGTATTTTCTAAGCGAGAAACTAGAGGAACTGTGGCAAACAAACATGATATTTCTGTTTGTATACATGACATTTTATGCACTTGTCCAACGAAAAGACTTTGCTTTTCTCCAAAACCATTTTTACTATGATTTGCTTGGTCTATTGCATACAAATTCCCTACCACTTTGTCTGGATATGACTGCATGAAACCGGTAATATCCGGTTTTGTTTTGGCTAACTCAATCCCAGATTGCCACAGCCCCTGTGTTTGGGTTTTCTGGATATTATCAATGGTCATTATTGTTTTGAACGTTTTTTTTTAATCAGGGAGCATTTAATTTTGTACTGGGAAACAATCACTGGTTCCAAATGCAGAAACCAGTTCTTCCTATTCGTGTATTCTAGGGAGAAAACTAGAGGAACTGCGGCAAACAAACATGATATCTCTGTTTGTATACATGACATTTTATGCACTTGCCTAAAGAAAGGACTTTGCTATTCTCCAAAACCATTTTACTATGATTTGCTTGGTCTATTGCATACAAATTCCACACCACTTTGTCCGGATATAACTGCATGAAACCGGAAATATCCGGTTTTGTTTTGGCTAACTCAATCACAGATATTGCGACAGCCTCTGTGTTTCTGTTTTCTGGATATTATCAAAGGACTTTATTGTTTTGAATGTTTTTTATCAGGGAACATTTAATTTTGTACTGGGAAACTCTAATTGGTTCCACATGGAGACACCAGCTCTACACATTCGTACATTCTAATCGAGAAACTAGAGGAACTGCGGCAAAAAAACATGATATTTCTGTTTGTATACATGACATTTTATGCACTTGTCCAACGAAAAGACTTTGCTTTTCTCCAAAACCATTTTTACTATGATTTGCTTGGTCTATTGCTTACAAATTCCACACCACTTTGTCCGGATATGACTGCATGAAACCGGAAATATCCGGTTTTGTTTTGGCTAACTCAATCCCAGATATTGCCACAGCCCCTGTGTTTGTGTTTTCTGGATATTATCAATGGTCATTATGGTTTTGAATTTTTTTTTAATCAGGGAGCATTTAATTTTGTACAGGGATACAATCACTGGTTCCACATGCAGAAAACAGTTCTTCCTATTCGTGTATTCTAGGGAGAAAACTAGAGGAACTGCGGCAAACAAACATGATATCTCTGTTTGTATACATGACATTTTATGCACTTGCCTAATGAAATGACTTTGCTTTTCTCCAAAACCATTTTTACTATGATTTGCTTGGTCTATTGCATACAAATTCCACACCACTTTGTCCGGATATGACTGGATGAAAGGGGAAATATCCGGTTTTGTTTTGGCTAACTCAATCACAGATATTGCGACAGCCTCTGTGTTTGTGTTTTCTGGATATTATCAAAGGACTTTATTGTTTTGAATGTTTTTTATCAGGGAACATTTAATTTTGTACTGGGAAACTCTAATTGGTTCCACATGGAGACACCAGCTCTACACATTCGTATTTTCTAGGAGAAAGCTAGAAGAACTGCGGCAAACAAACATGATATTTCTGTTTGTATACATGACATTTTATGCACTTCCCTAAAGAAAGGACTTTGCTTTTCTCCAAAACCATTTTTACTATGATTTGCTTGGTCTATTGCATACAAATTCCACACCACTTTGTCCGGATATGACTGCATGAAACCGGAAATATCCGGTTTTGTTTTGGCTAACTCAATCCCAGATATTGCCACAGCCCCTGTGTTTGTGTTTTCTGGATATTACCAATGGTCATGATTGTTTTGAAAGTTTTTTTTTTCATCAGGGAACATTTAATTTTGTACTGGGAAACACTCAGTGGTTCCACATGGAGACACCAGCTCTACACATTCGTATTTTCTAAGCGAGAAACTAGAGGAACTGTGGCAAACAAACATGATATTTCTGTTTGTATACATGACATTTTATGCACTTGTCCAACGAAAAGACTTTGCTTTTCTCCAAAACCATTTTTACTATGATTTGCTTGGTCTATTGCATACAAATTCCCTACCACTTTGTCTGGATATGACTGCATGAAACCGGTAATATCCGGTTTTGTTTTGGCTAACTCAATCCCAGATTGCCACAGCCCCTGTGTTTGGGTTTTCTGGATATTATCAATGGTCATTATTGTTTTGAACGTTTTTTTTTAAATCAGGGAGCATTTAATTTTGTACTGGGAAACAATCACTGGTTCCAAATGCAGAAACCAGTTCTTCCTATTCGTGTATTCTAGGGAGAAAACTAGAGGAACTGCGGCAAACAAACATGATATTTCTGTTTGTATACATGACATTTTATGCACCTGCCTAATGAAATGACTTTGCTTTTCTCCAAAACCATTTTTACTATGATTTGCTTGGTCTATTGCATACAAATTAAACACCACTTTGTCCGGATATGACTGGATGAAAGGGGAAATATCCGCTTTTGTTTTGGCTAACTCAATCACAGATATTGCGACAGCCTCTGTGTTTGTGTTTTCTGGATATTATCAAAGGACTTTATTGTTTTGAATGTTTTTTATCAGGGAACATTTAATTTTGTACTGGGAAACTCTAATTGGTTCCACATGGAGACACCAGCTCTACACATTCGTATTTTCTAGGAGAAAGCTAGAAGAACTGCGGCAAACAAACATGATATTTCTGTTTGTATACATGACATTTTATGCACTTGTCCAACGAAAAGACTTTGCTTTTCTCCAAAACCATTTTTACTATGATTTGCTTGGTCTATTGCATACAAATTCCACACCACTTTGTCCGGATATGACTGCATGAAACCGGAAATATCCGGTTTTGTTTTGGCTAACTCAATCCCAGATATTGCCACAGCCCCTGTGTTTGTGTTTTCTGGATATTATCAATGGTCATTATTGTTTGGAACGTTTTTTTTTAATCAGGGAGCATTTAATTTTGTACAGGGAAACAATCACTGGTTCCACATGCAGAAACCAGTTCTTCCTATTCGTGTATTCTAGGGAGAAAACTAGAGGAACTGCGGCACACAAACATGATATCTCTGTTTGTATACATGACATTTTATGCACTTGCCTAAAGAAAGGAGTTTGCTTTTCTCCAAAACCATTTTTACTATGATTTGCTTGGTCTATTGCATACAAATTCCACACCACTTTGCCCGGATATGACTGCATGAAACCGGAAATATCCGGTTTTGTTTTGGCTAACTCAATCCCAGATATTGCCACAGCCCCTGTGTTTGTGTTTTCTGGATATTATCAATGGTCATTATTGTTTTGAATTTTTTTTAATCAGGGAGCATTTAATTTTGTACAGGGATACAATCACTGGTTCCTCATGCAGAAACCAGTTCTTCCTATTCGTGTATTCTAGGGAGAAAACTAGAGGAACTGCGGCAAACAAACATGATATCTCTGTTTGTATACATGACATTTTATGCACTTGCCTAATGAAATGACTTTGCTTTTCTCCAAAACCATTTTTACTATGATTTGCTTGGTCTATTGCATACAAATTCCACACCACTTTGTCCGGATATGACTTGATGAAAGGGGAAATATCCGGTTTTGTTTTGGCTAACTCAATCCCAGATATTGCGACAGCCTCTGTGTTTGTGTTTTCTGGATATTAACAAAGGACTTTATTGTTTTGAATGTTTTTTATCAGGGAACATTTAATTTTGTACTGGGAAACTCTAATTGGTTCCACATGGAGACACCAGCTCTACACATTCGTATTTTCTAGGAGAAAGCTAGAAGAACTGCGGCAAACAAACATGATATCTCTGTTTGTATACATGACATTTTATGCACTTGCCTAAAGAAAGGACTTTGCTTTTCTCCAAAACCATTTTACTATGATTTGCTTGGTCTATTGCATACAAATTCCACACCACTTTGTCCGGATATGACTGCATGAAACCGGAAATATCCGGTTTTGTTTTGGCTAACTCAATCCCAGATATTGCCACAGCCTCTGTGTTTGTGTTTTCTGGATATTACCAATGGTCATGATTGTTTTGAAAGTTTTTTTTTTCATCAGGGAACATTTAATTTTGTACTGGGAAACACGCAGTGGTTCCACATGGAGACACCAGCTCTACACATTCGTATTTTCTAAGCGAGAAACTAGAGGAACTGTGGCAAACAAACATGATATTTCTGTTTGTATACATGACATTTTATGCACTTGTCCAACGAAAAGACTTTGCTTTTCTCCAAAACCATTTTTACTATGATTTGCTTGGTCTATTGTATACAAATTCCACACCACTTTGTCCGGATATGACTGCATGAAACCGGAAATATCCGGTTTTGTTTTGGCTAACTCAATCCCAGATATTGCCACAGCCTCTGTGTTTGTGTTTTCTGGATATTATCAATGGTCATTATTGTTTGGAACGTTTTTTTTTTTTAAATCAGGGAACATTTAATTTTCTACTGGGAAACAATCACTGGTTCCAAATGCAGAAACCAGTTCTTCCTATTCGTGTATTCTAGGGAGAAAACTAGAGGAACTGCGGCAAGCAAACACGATATTTCTGTTTGTATACATGACATTTTATGCCCTGTCCAACGAAAAGACTTTGCTTTTCTCCAAAACCATTTTTACTATGATTTGCTTGGTCTATTGCATACAAATTCCACACCACTTTGTCCGGATATGACTGCATGAAACCGGAAATATCCGGTTTTGTTTTGGCTAACTCAATCCCAGATATTGCCACAGCCCCTGTGTTTGTGTTTTCTGGGTATTATCAATGGTCATTATAGTTTTGAATTTTTTCTTAATCAGGGAGCATTTAATTTTGTACAGGGAAACAATCACTAGTTCCACATGCAGAAACCAGTTCTTCCTATTCGTGTATTCTAGGGAGAAAACTAGAGGAACTGCGGCAAACAAACATGATATCTCTGTTTGTATACATGACATTTTATGCACTTGCCTAAAGAAAGGACTTTGCTTTTCTCCAAAACCATTTTACTATGATTTGCTTGGTCTATTGCATACAAATTCCACACCACTTTGTCCGGATATGACTGCATGAAACCGGAAATATCCGGTTTTGTTTTGGCTAACTCAATCACAGATATTGCGACAGCCTCTGTGTTTGTGTTTTCTGGATATTATCAAAGGACTTTATTGTTTTGAATGTTTTTTATCAGGGAACATTTAATTTTGTACTGGGAAACTCTAATTGGTTCCACATGGAGACACCAGCTCTACACATTCGTACTTTCTAATCGAGAAACTAGAGGAACTGCGGCAAAAATACATGATATTTCTGTTTGTATACATGACATTTTATGCACTTGCCTAAAGAAAGGAGTTTGCTTTTCTCCAAAACCATTTTTACTATGATTTGCTTGGTCTATTGCATACAAATTCCACACCACTTTGCCCGGATATGACTGCATGAAACCGGAAATATCCGGTTTTGTTTTGGCTAACTCAATCCCAGATATTGCCACAGCCCCTGTGTTTGTGTTTTCTGGATATTATCAAAGGTCTTTATTGTTTTCAAACATTTTTTAATCAGGGAACATTTAATTTTGTACTGGGAAACCCTCAGTGGTTACACATGGAGAAACCAGCTCTAAACTTTTGTAAATTATACGGAGAATACTAGAGGAACTGCAGCAAACAAACATGATAATTCTGTTTGTATACATGACATTTTATGCACTTGTCCAACGAAAAGACTTTGCTTTTCTCCAAAACCATTTTTACTATGATTTGCTTGGCCTATTGCATACAAATTCCACACCACTTTGTCCGGATATGACTGCATGAAACCGGAAATATCCGGTTTTGTTTTGGCTAACTCAATCCCAGATATTGCCACAGCCTCTGTGTTTGTGTTTTCTGGATATTACCAATGGTCATGATTGTTTTGAAAGTTTTTTTTTTTTTCATCAGGGAACATTTAATTTTGTACTGGGAAACACTCAGTGGTTCCACATGGAGACACCAGCTCTACACATTCGTATTTTCTAAGCGAGAAACTAGAGGAACTGCGGCAAACAAACATGATATTTCTGTTTGTATACATGACATTTTATGCACTTGCCTAAAGAAAGGAGTTTGCTTTTCTCCAAAACCATTTTTACTATGATTTGCTTGGTCTATTGCATACAAATTCCACACGACTTTCTCCGCATATGACTGCATGAAACCGGAAATATCCGGTTTTGTTTTGGCTAACTCAATCCCAGATTGCCACAGCCTCTGTGTTTGTGTTTTCTGGATATTATCAATGGTCATTATTGTTTTGAATTTTTTTTAATCAGGGAGCATTTAATTTTGTACAGGGAAACAATCACTGGTTCCACATGCAGAAACCAGTTCTTCCTATTCGTGTATTCTAGGGAGAAAACTAGAGGAACTGCGGCACACAAACATGATATCTCTGTTTGTATACATGACATTTTATGCACTTGCCTAAAGAAAGGAGTTTGCTTTTCTCCAAAACCATTTTTACTATGATTTGCTTGGTCTATTGCATACAAATTCCACACCACTTTGCCCGGATATGACTGCATGAAACCAGAAATATCCGGTTTTGTTTTGCTTAACTCAATCCCAGATATTGCCACAGCCCCTGTGTTTGTGTTTTCTGGATATTATCAATGGTCACTATTGTTTGGAACGTTTTTTTTTAAATCAGGGAGCACTTAATTTTCTACTGGGAAACAATCACTGGTTCCAAATGCAGAAACCAGTTCTTCCTATTCGTGTATTCTAGGGAGAAAACTAGAGGAACTGCGGCAAGCAAACATGATATTTCTGTTTGTATACATGACATTTTATGCACTTTGCTAAAGAAAGGACTTTGCTTTTCTCCAAAACCATTTGTACTATGATTTGCTTGGTCTATTGCATACAAATTCCACACCACTTTGTCCAGATATGACTGCATGAAACCGGAAATATCCGGTTTTGTTTTGGCTAAATCAATCCCAGATATTGCCACAGCCCCTGTGTTTGTGTTTTCTGGATATTATCAATGGTCATTATTGTTTTGAACGTTTTTTTTTAATCAGGGAGCATTTAATTTTGTACAGGGAAACAATCACTGGTTCCACATGCAGAAACCAGTTCTTCCTATTCGTGTATTCTAGGGAGAAAACTAGAGGAACTGCGGCAAACAAACATGATATCTCTGTTTGTATACATGATATTTTATGCACTTGCCTAAAGAAAGGACTTTGCTTTTCTCCAAAACCATTTTACTATGATTTGCTTGGTCTATTGCATACAAATTCCACACCACTTTGTCCGGATATGACTGCATGAAACCGGAAATATCCGGTTTTGTTTTGGCTAACTCAATCCCAGATATTGCCACAGGCCCTGTGTTTGTGTTTTCTGGATATTATCAATGGTCATTATTGTTTGGAACATTTCTTTTAATTCAGGGAGCATTTAATTTTCTACTGGGAAACAATCACTGGTTCCAAATGCAGAAACCAGTTCTTCCTATTCGTGTATTCTAGGGAGAAAACTAGAGGAACTGCGGCAAACAAACATGATATCTCTGTTTGTATACATGACATTTTATGCACTTGCCTAAAGAAAGGACTTTGCTTTTCTCCAAAACCATTTTACTATGATTTGCTTGGTCTATTGCATACAAATTCCACACCACTTTGTCCGGATATGCCTGGATGAAAGGGGAAATATCCGCTTTTGTTTTGGCTAACTCAATCACAGATATTGCGACAGCCTCTGTGTGTGTTTTCTGGATATTATCAAAGGACTTTATTGTTTCGAATGTTTTTTATCAGGGAACATTTAATTTTGTACTGGGAAACTCTAATTGGTTCCACATGGAGACACAAGCTCTACACATTCGTATTTTCTAGGAGAAAGCTAGAAGAACTGCGGCAAACAAACATGATATTTCAGTTTGTATACATGACATTTTATGCACTTGTCCAACGAAAAGACTTTGCTTTTCTCCAAAACCATTTTAATATGATTTGCTTGGTCTATTGCATACAAATTCCACACCACTTTGTCCGGATATGACTGCATGAAACTGGAAATATCCGGTTTTGTTTTGGCTAACTCAATCCCAGATTGCCACAGCCTCTGTGTTTGTGTTTTCTGGATATTACCAATGGTCATTATTGTTTTGAATGTTTTTTTTAATCAGTGAGCATTTAATTTTGCACAGGGAAAGAATCACAGGTTCCACATGCAGAAACCAGTTCTTCCTATTCGTGTATTCTAGGGAAAAAACTAGAGGAACTGCGGCAAACAAACATGATATTTCTGTTTGTATACATAACATTTTATGCACTTGCCTAAAGAAAGGAGTTTGCTTTTCTCCAAAACCATTTTTACTATGATTTGCTTGGTCTATTGCATACAAATTCCAAACCACTTTGTCCGGATATGACTGCATGAAACCGGAAATATCTGCTTTTGTTTTGGCTAACTCAATCCCAGATTGCCACAGCCTCTGTGTTTGTGTTTTCTGGATATTATCAATGATCATTATTGTTTTGAAAGTTTTTTTTTATCAGGGAACATTTAATTTTGTACTGGGAAACACTCAGTGGTTCCACATGGAGACACCAGCTCTACACATTCGTATTTTTAAGCGAGAAACTAGAGGAACTGCGGCAAACAAACATGATATTTCTGTTTGTATACATATCATTTTATGCACTTGTCTAAAGAAAGGAGTTTGCTTTTCTCCAAAACCATTTTTACTATGATTTGCTTGGTCTATTGCATACAAATTCCACACCACTTTGTCCGGATATGACTGCATGAAACTGGAAATATCCGGTTTTGTTTTGGCTAACTCAATCCCAGATATTGCCACAGCCCCTGTGTTTGTGTTTTCTGGATATTATCAAGGGACTTTATTGTTTTCAAACATTTTTTAATCAGGGAACATTTAATTTTGTACTGGGAAACCCTCAGTGGTTCCACATGGAGAAACCAGCTCTAAACTTTTGTAAATTATACGGAGAATGCTAGAGGGAATGCAGCAAACAAACATCATAATTCTGTTTGTATACATGACATTTTATGCACCTGCCTAATGAAATGACTTTGCTTTTCTCCAAAACCATTTTTACTATGATTTGCTTGGTCTATTGCATACAAATTCCACACCACTTTGTCCGGATATGACTGGATGAAAGGGGAAATATCTGCTTCTGTTTTGGCTAACTCAATCCCAGATATTGCCACAGCCTCTGTGTTTGTGTTTTCTGGATATTATCAATGGTCATGATTGTTTTGAAAGTTTTTTTTTTCATCAGGGAACATTTAATTTTGTACTGGGAAACACTCAGTGGTTCCACATGGAGACACCAGCTCTACACATTCGTATTTTCTAAGCGAGAAACTAGAGGAACTGTGGCAAACAAACATGATATTTCTGTTTGTATACATGACATTTTATGCACTTGTCCAACGAAAAGACTTTGTTTTCTCCAAAACCATTTTTACTATGATTTGCTTGGTCTATTGCATACAAATTCCACACCACTTTGTCCGGATATGACTGCATGAAACCGGAAATATCCGGTTTTGTTTTGGCTAACTCAATCCCAGATATTGCCACAGCCTCTGTGTTTGTGTTTTCTGGATATTATCAATGGTCATTATTGTTTGGAACGTTTTTTTTAAATCAGGGAACACTTAATTTTCTACTGGGAAACAATCACTGGTTCCAAATGCAGAAACCAGTTCTTCCTATTCGTGTATTCTAGGGAGAAAACTAGAGGAACTGCGGCAAGCAAACATGATATTTCTGTTTGTATACATGACATTTTATGCACTTGCCTAAAGAAAGGACTTTGCTTTTCTCCAAAACCATTTTACTATGATTTGCTTGTTCTATGGCATACAAATTCCACACCACTTTGTCCGGATATGACTGGATGAAAGGGGAAATATCCGCTTTTGTTTTGGCTAACTCAATCACAGATATTGCCACAGCCTCTGTGTTTGTGTTTTCTGGATATTATCAAAGGACTTTATTGTTTTGAATGTTTTTTATCAGGGAACATTTAATTTTGTACTGGGAAACGCTAATTGGTTCCACATGGAGACACCAGCTCTACACATTCGTATTTTCTAGGAGAAAGCTAGAAGAACTGCGGCAAACAAACATGATATTTATGTTTGTATACATGACATTTTATGCACTTGTCCAACGAAAAGACTTTGCTTTTATCCAAAACCATTTTTACTATGATTTGCTTGGTCTATTGCATACAAATTCCACACCATTTTGTCCGGATATGACTGCATGAAACTGGAAATATCCGGTTTTGTTTTGGCTAACTCAATCCCAGATATTGCCACAGCCTCTGTGTTTGTGTTTTCTGGATATTACCAATGGTCATTATTGTTTTGAATGTTTTTTTTTAATCAGTGAGCATTTAATTTTGCACAGGGAAAGAATCACTGGTTCCACATGCAGAAACCAGTTCTTCCTATTCGTGTATTCTAGGGAAATAACTAGAGGAACTGCGGCAAACAAACATGATATTTCTGTTTGTATACATGACATTTTATGCACTTGCCTAAAGAAAGGAGTTTGCTTTTCACAAAACCATTTTTACTATGATTTGCTTGGTCTATTGCATACAAATTCCACACCACTGTGTCTGGATATGACTGGATGAAAGGGGAAATATCCGCTTTTGTTTTGGCTAACTCTATCACAGATATTGCGACAGCTTCTGTGTTTGTGTATTCTGGATATTATCAAAGGACTTTATTGTTTTGAATGTTCTTTATCAGGGAACATTTAATTTTGTACTGGGAAACTCTAATTGGTTCCACATGGAGACACCAGCTCTACACATTCGTATTTTCTAGGAGAATGCTAGAAGAACTGCGGCAAACAAACATGATATCTCTGTTTGTATACATGACATTTTATTCACTTGCCTAAACAAAGGAGTTTGCTTTTCTACAAAACCATTTTTAGTATGTATTGCTTGGTCTATAGCATACAAATTCCACACCACTTTGTCTGGATATGACTGCATGAAACCGGAAATATCCGGTTTTGTTTTGGCTAACTCAATCCCAGATATTGCCACAGCCCCTGTGTTTGTGTTTTCTGGATATTATCAATGGTCATTATTGTTTTGAATGTTTTTTTTAAATCAGGGAGCATTTAATTTTCTACTGGGAAACAATCACTGGTTCCACATGCAGAAACCAGTTCTTCCTATTCGTGTATTCTAGGGAGAAAACTAGAGGAACTGCGGCAAACAAACATGATATCTCTGTTTGTATACATGATATTTTATGCACTTGCCTAAAGAAAGGACTTTGCTTTTCTCCAAAACCATTTTACTATGATTTGCTTGGTCTATTGCATACAAATTCCACACCACTTTGTCCGGATATGACTGCATGAAACCGGAAATATCCGGTTTTGTTTTGGCTAACTCAATCCCAGATATTGCCACAGGCCCTGTGTTTGTGTTTTCTGGATATTATCAATGGTCATTATTGTTTGGAACATTTCTTTTAATTCAGGGAGCATTTAATTTTCTACTGGGAAACAATCACTGGTTCCAAATGCAGAAACCAGTTCTTCCTATTCGTGTATTCTAGGGAGAAAACTAGAGGAACTGCGGCAAACAAACATGATATCTCTGTTTGTATACATGACATTTTATGCACTTGCCTAAAGAAAGGACTTTGCTTTTCTCCAAAACCATTTTACTATGATTTGCTTGGTCTATTGCATACAAATTCCACACCACTTTGTCCGGATATGCCTGGATGAAAGGGGAAATATCCGCTTTTGTTTTGGCTAACTCAATCACAGATATTGCGACAGCCTCTGTGTGTGTTTTCTGGATATTATCAAAGGACTTTATTGTTTCGAATGTTTTTTATCAGGGAACATTTAATTTTGTACTGGGAAACTCTAATTGGTTCCACATGGAGACACAAGCTCTACACATTCGTATTTTCTAGGAGAAAGCTAGAAGAACTGCGGCAAACAAACATGATATTTCAGTTTGTATACATGACATTTTATGCACTTGTCCAACGAAAAGACTTTGCTTTTCTCCAAAACCATTTTAATATGATTTGCTTGGTCTATTGCATACAAATTCCACACCACTTTGTCCGGATATGACTGCATGAAACTGGAAATATCCGGTTTTGTTTTGGCTAACTCAATCCCAGATTGCCACAGCCTCTGTGTTTGTGTTTTCTGGATATTACCAATGGTCATTATTGTTTTGAATGTTTTTTTTAATCAGTGAGCATTTAATTTTGCACAGGGAAAGAATCACAGGTTCCACATGCAGAAACCAGTTCTTCCTATTCGTGTATTCTAGGGAAAAAACTAGAGGAACTGCGGCAAACAAACATGATATTTCTGTTTGTATACATAACATTTTATGCACTTGCCTAAAGAAAGGAGTTTGCTTTTCTCCAAAACCATTTTTACTATGATTTGCTTGGTCTATTGCATACAAATTCCAAACCACTTTGTCCGGATATGACTGCATGAAACCGGAAATATCTGCTTTTGTTTTGGCTAACTCAATCCCAGATTGCCACAGCCTCTGTGTTTGTGTTTTCTGGATATTATCAATGATCATTATTGTTTTGAAAGTTTTTTTTTATCAGGGAACATTTAATTTTGTACTGGGAAACACTCAGTGGTTCCACATGGAGACACCAGCTCTACACATTCGTATTTTTAAGCGAGAAACTAGAGGAACTGCGGCAAACAAACATGATATTTCTGTTTGTATACATATCATTTTATGCACTTGTCTAAAGAAAGGAGTTTGCTTTTCTCCAAAACCATTTTTACTATGATTTGCTTGGTCTATTGCATACAAATTCCACACCACTTTGTCCGGATATGACTGCATGAAACTGGAAATATCCGGTTTTGTTTTGGCTAACTCAATCCCAGATATTGCCACAGCCCCTGTGTTTGTGTTTTCTGGATATTATCAAGGGACTTTATTGTTTTCAAACATTTTTTAATCAGGGAACATTTAATTTTGTACTGGGAAACCCTCAGTGGTTCCACATGGAGAAACCAGCTCTAAACTTTTGTAAATTATACGGAGAATGCTAGAGGGAATGCAGCAAACAAACATCATAATTCTGTTTGTATACATGACATTTTATGCACCTGCCTAATGAAATGACTTTGCTTTTCTCCAAAACCATTTTTACTATGATTTGCTTGGTCTATTGCATACAAATTCCACACCACTTTGTCCGGATATGACTGGATGAAAGGGGAAATATCTGCTTCTGTTTTGGCTAACTCAATCCCAGATATTGCCACAGCCTCTGTGTTTGTGTTTTCTGGATATTATCAATGGTCATGATTGTTTTGAAAGTTTTTTTTTTCATCAGGGAACATTTAATTTTGTACTGGGAAACACTCAGTGGTTCCACATGGAGACACCAGCTCTACACATTCGTATTTTCTAAGCGAGAAACTAGAGGAACTGTGGCAAACAAACATGATATTTCTGTTTGTATACATGACATTTTATGCACTTGTCCAACGAAAAGACTTTGTTTTCTCCAAAACCATTTTTACTATGATTTGCTTGGTCTATTGCATACAAATTCCACACCACTTTGTCCGGATATGACTGCATGAAACCGGAAATATCCGGTTTTGTTTTGGCTAACTCAATCCCAGATATTGCCACAGCCTCTGTGTTTGTGTTTTCTGGATATTATCAATGGTCATTATTGTTTGGAACGTTTTTTTTAAATCAGGGAACACTTAATTTTCTACTGGGAAACAATCACTGGTTCCAAATGCAGAAACCAGTTCTTCCTATTCGTGTATTCTAGGGAGAAAACTAGAGGAACTGCGGCAAGCAAACATGATATTTCTGTTTGTATACATGACATTTTATGCACTTGCCTAAAGAAAGGACTTTGCTTTTCTCCAAAACCATTTTACTATGATTTGCTTGTTCTATGGCATACAAATTCCACACCACTTTGTCCGGATATGACTGGATGAAAGGGGAAATATCCGCTTTTGTTTTGGCTAACTCAATCACAGATATTGCCACAGCCTCTGTGTTTGTGTTTTCTGGATATTATCAAAGGACTTTATTGTTTTGAATGTTTTTTATCAGGGAACATTTAATTTTGTACTGGGAAACGCTAATTGGTTCCACATGGAGACACCAGCTCTACACATTCGTATTTTCTAGGAGAAAGCTAGAAGAACTGCGGCAAACAAACATGATATTTATGTTTGTATACATGACATTTTATGCACTTGTCCAACGAAAAGACTTTGCTTTTATCCAAAACCATTTTTACTATGATTTGCTTGGTCTATTGCATACAAATTCCACACCATTTTGTCCGGATATGACTGCATGAAACTGGAAATATCCGGTTTTGTTTTGGCTAACTCAATCCCAGATATTGCCACAGCCTCTGTGTTTGTGTTTTCTGGATATTACCAATGGTCATTATTGTTTTGAATGTTTTTTTTTAATCAGTGAGCATTTAATTTTGCACAGGGAAAGAATCACTGGTTCCACATGCAGAAACCAGTTCTTCCTATTCGTGTATTCTAGGGAAATAACTAGAGGAACTGCGGCAAACAAACATGATATTTCTGTTTGTATACATGACATTTTATGCACTTGCCTAAAGAAAGGAGTTTGCTTTTCACAAAACCATTTTTACTATGATTTGCTTGGTCTATTGCATACAAATTCCACACCACTGTGTCTGGATATGACTGGATGAAAGGGGAAATATCCGCTTTTGTTTTGGCTAACTCTATCACAGATATTGCGACAGCTTCTGTGTTTGTGTATTCTGGATATTATCAAAGGACTTTATTGTTTTGAATGTTCTTTATCAGGGAACATTTAATTTTGTACTGGGAAACTCTAATTGGTTCCACATGGAGACACCAGCTCTACACATTCGTATTTTCTAGGAGAATGCTAGAAGAACTGCGGCAAACAAACATGATATCTCTGTTTGTATACATGACATTTTATTCACTTGCCTAAACAAAGGAGTTTGCTTTTCTACAAAACCATTTTTAGTATGTATTGCTTGGTCTATAGCATACAAATTCCACACCACTTTGTCTGGATATGACTGCATGAAACCGGAAATATCCGGTTTTGTTTTGGCTAACTCAATCCCAGATATTGCCACAGCCCCTGTGTTTGTGTTTTCTGGATATTATCAATGGTCATTATTGTTTTGAATGTTTTTTTTAAATCAGGGAGCATTTAATTTTCTACTGGGAAACAATCACTGGTTCCAAATGCAGAAACCAGTTCTTCCTATTCGTGTATTCTAGGGAGAAAACTAGAGGAACTGCGGCAAGCAAACATGATATTTCTGTTTGTATACATGA